>NC_068363.1:64382983-64585483 GCF_020536995.1 Dreissena polymorpha
ACATGAAACGAATAAAAGACTTGAAGGAGATTGCTAATGGAAAGATAAATATTGATGAAAGACTATAACTCAGTATGATTAGAGAAGTATTTTATTTCTAAGAAGCGAAATTATTGCGGCTAGCCTTTTTCTTTTAATTCTGCAATAGTCTAGTCGCAAGTATTTATATTCTTATTAATTGAGTGTTAAATTGTACGTGTTTTGTACGGTATCTTTAACTAAATGAAAACTCAAAAATCGAGTCAACTTATAAACATTATAATTTTAATTACTTGATTTTAATAACTTTGTTAGCGATTAAAATATATCAATGCTAAAAAACAATTTTATTGTAAATGCGTTTGATATTAATGCGACAAAACAAACCATTACAATGGATATAACCATATTGTATACGCAACAAGAGCAATGATCGTTACGTGTACAGTCATATGGTGGGAGATTGTGGCGGTCTTGCTTATGAACGCGGCACTCCTAGTTTCAGAGTTTCCAGGTGAGTTTCATTGTCCTTGCTTTGATATTTAGTATACGACCGATCTGACCTTTTTGTTTTCATAACATACAATGAAAAACTAATCCCTTAATAGCATAATTTTTACCCAAAATGATCACTTTATCCATCGTAAGCTCAATTAAACCAAGTTTTGTGTAAATAAATTATGTACTCGTTATTTGATGCAAGTGTTATTTTGATGCAACAAAACAAGTTCACTGGATATAACCAACCAAGTAGCTAAAGTACACGTGACAAGTTCAAAGATCATGAAGTCTAAAGTCATGGAGTTTATTTTTGGAGCCCTCTTGCTTCTGAACGTGGCACTCGTAGTTTCTGAATTTGCAAGTGAGTTAATATATCCTTGTTTCGATGCATATATCATCATCATCCTCTTCCTCCTCCTCCTCATCATCATAATTCTCATCATCATCACCATCCTCCTCCTCCTCATCATCATCACTTTCTTCTTCTTCTTCATCAACATCATCCTCATCATTATCCTCCTCCTCCTCCTCCTCCTCCTCCTCCTCCTCCTCCTCATCATCATCATCATCATCATCATCATCATCATCATCATCATCATCATCATCATCATCTTCTTCTTCTTCTTCTTCTTTATTATTATCATCATCATCATAGTCTTCATCAGCATCATCATCATCATCATCATCATCATCATCATCATCATCATCATCATCATCATCATCATCATCATCATCATCATCATCATCATCATCATCATCATCATCATCATCATCATCATCATCATCATCATCATCATCATCATCATCATTATTACCATCATCATCACCTTCGCCGGTGTGGCCGTTTGGTGAAAATGAGGGACGACGATACAGAAATCCTCCTCCATTCAGGTCTGTTCTATGCTCCTAAGAGTAATTCGTCAATGGGAAGGGATATCCCCTATTTCAAATTGTCCATCAAGCTTTTCTTCGGACAGACACGACCTCAACATCCCTCAAGCGAACTTTGGAGAACAGTCTTGCACAGAAAGTCGTCCCTGGTGAGGTGTCGAAACAAAGAAAGCTTTCGTCGTTTGACGGTCGCCAGTGGGAGCTCTTGGTGCCCAACATGTGTCCGCGTGTAGCGTGCCCAGTCCTCGTAATCGCACGGTAGGATGAAGACTACGAGGGACTTGTTGATCCTGTGCTTGTTGGAGAAGCTGATCGAACTGTTCGTCCACAACCTGCTCAGTCTGGCCATTGCTGCGGTCGCCTTGGTAATTTTTATTCGGTACCTTGGGCAGGGTTGCGCCGAGGTACTTGAAACTGGTTACTTCTTCTAGCTTCTCGTCGTTGATTGCACTGATGTTGGTTGTGCTATTCAACAGGATCTTCGACTTCTCCGTGCTAACCTCTATCCCGCATGCTACTGCTCTTTCATAGAGTATATTGTTGAGATATTGAATTTCACTGCTGGTGCCACTCATGAGGTCAATGTCGTCAGCAAATCTCAAGTTTTGAATGGGTCTTCCACTGATTGAGACAGAGATTTGGTCATGGCGAGTCGGCTGAGTAATCTCTTCTATGAACAGGTCCTGAAAAAGTGCCCCCTGCTATCAATTGAGAAGAACTGCGCTGCTGGCGCTCTCGTAGAGTTATCGGTTGACTTTCTCCAGCCCTTGGACAATGTTGAATTATCTCATAACAAGCCATAGGCAATCGTGCCGCATGCGGTCGAAAGCTTTCTTAAAGATGATGAAGTTCAGAAAAAGCTCACGTTGGTGCTTCAGGTATGATTATGCCGGTGAGTATATGTTTTACTGTGCTCCGTCAAGCTCTGAATCCAGCCTGATTTTCGGCCATCAGTTCCTCTTCTTTACTCGCAAAAGGTTTTACCAACCATGATCACTTTATCAAGCATTCGTTTTTTTAAATTTAAAATATGTGTCCGGTAGATCAATTTAATAACAGTTCAAAAACCATGAAGATTTGCTATTTATTGTAGGTGTTTCAATGTGGTTAAACATGCACTATAAACGAGACAGTTTTATGGTAGAGACCCAACTATACAGCGGTCAAGACTTTAGTAAGAGCATCGTCTTGATCATATAAACAATGCTGCGCTATATCTTCATCTTCTGTGATTTATTTTGAAAGCATGAAGGTGACCAAATGGTGAATCAGTTATTTATTCCTCTCAATTATATCAAATAAACGCACGTGTTTTATGCTAGTTTGCAGATATCCAGCATACTGTTACGATTTTTTTCAGATTGCGCTTTTTTAACTGTTTGATTGACAGCTTAAATCTTGGTAGGTGAATGTTATCAATAAAAACTGGCAAACATTTGTCGGAGAAACAAATGGTGTAAATCACGTTTAACGTGATAACATTAAATATTTAAAGAAATACCAAAATTTAAAACACACATTTGCTGTTTACTCTTAGTACTAACAACGTCAATGAATCAGAAGTATATCTGTGAAATCAATTGAAGTTTGTAACATAACATACTTTTTTCTGCGACAGACGCGAACGGTAAACAAGGATTAATAAGGAAAAAATTATTGATTCGCGTCATGCGAAAAAGGGTTTAATACCGTTTGCGGCCAGCTTCAGACCTCTTACTTTAGCTAAATACCAGCATGCGTACTCGCTATAAAGTCAGGTAAAGTGTCGTCGTCTCATTAGCGGACAGATATGCAATTAATAAGATTGGGCTAGTCATCATAAGGCCCATTTTCGCAAGAAGCGACTCATCATATCTATGATGACTTAAAATATTTTCTTTTATTTTTTATATTGGTTATGCAAGAAGAACTATTGTCTTGACATTATTGGCCCTGTATATATAAGTTCGATAACGAATCATGTTAATTAAGGCTCTTTTTACGTTTTCAAGAAAATACAAGTTAAGTGTCCCATCAATCTAAATACCAAGCGAAACATGGAGCGTTTACGTATTTTGTGGGAAAAATGCAACCCTTACTTTTGAAATAAAGTAATACTTATCTTTCATTTATGATGAAAATTTATCTGCAAGTCAAAATGACGCTTTTGTTGATGTAACGTTCCCAGACATATCGTTTAAATGTCATAAATATTTCACTGTAAAACCCAGACGTCGATTCGGACAGAAAATAAATAATCTGATATTGTATCGCTGATACATCTAAAATGTCTAACATTATTTGCTATCCTATGATAATTTTATAAATTGTTGGATCGAACGTATTCTGTTAGACAAATGTAATAATATATCAAAGTACTGAAAACAACTATCAGAATATATGACACAACCATTTATCACATGAATAATGCGCCGATGTATCTTATATTATCATTAAAAAAATATTATTAAGAAATAATCGTTGATTTCCCGGTTTTTATCCGTCAATGAACATCATTTGGAGTAAGGATGCATACAAATTAAACAACGAGGATTTTTGCCGTATTATTCTTGAGTCACAATACGAAAAAAAAAATATTATAAGAAGATGTATAACGTTCTTTTCATTCGTTGTCTAAAGACTAATCAGCGAGTGTCGTATTAGAAAACTTGTTTCTGTGTTGATTTATCTTGATTATACCCGAATACAATTCACCATTTATTAAAAATCAAGCATTTTGATAACAACAGACTTGATTAAGATATAAAAGCAAGCAAGTACACGCCTTCTTACAATATAACTTGTGTAAAAAGTGATATAATCTATTAACTGACAAGCAATCCGCACTGATATCAAGCTATTTTAAACGCCTGGTCGGATACAATATGATTCCTTCAACAGTTTTGGTGTATTAACAAGGTAGTATCAGTTCATGACATGTTCAATTACGTGCATATAATCCATTAGAGTCAATTAAATCTTCACGAATTATTAATGGCGTCCTTCATTAGAAGGTAACTTACTTACATCGTATTTCATACACAATTGAATAACAGATAATAGGGCAAAACAAATAGTTTCATGTCATTTGCTGCATAATTCACATGTTTTCTTTAAAATAGTTCAACATGATTGAAGCACCATCTATTACAGGCATTGATTGACGTTAGGCTTTGAAACCTGTTGGAATACTCGAAGAATTAAAATTAAAAACACAATGCCATATTTATTCCAAAATGAAAACAATGTTTTATTCAAACAATCGAAATAAACCTCCTAGGTAAAACGTATTAGCAAAACAAGTTTGACATATGGATAATCATTGATTGAACAAGACCAACAGATTAATGCATTTAAAACTTTCACTTTATAATGCTTACATTGAGTGCGAATGACCCATTAGTTGCGCCTATTATGCTCCTAATTGACACGAGCTCGAACCCCGGCAATGCAAAATTGCGTTATCAATTTATTTTTTCATTGAAAGGAAAGAAATGAGAATCCCTTCAATTATTAACGTTGTGTTCGGTAATGAAACAATTACATCGTCGAACAATTTGATAATTGGGACAAAATAAGTGCATTCTGAAATGTATTGCGTGAACGCATTCAAGGGTGCAAGCAAATAAATCCTTTCTCTTATCATCCTATTTGTGCTCAGTTTACGTGAAACAAACCTTTCCTGTTTGGTCTAGATGCAAGGTTTCTCTTCGCCTTGTACAACACTTCTTATCATTTGTATCATCTCCAGGATCTGGCCAACTTTCAAAGTGTTATATATAATGAGGTTATCTGTCTTGATGCGTGTTAATTGTAACTTGACAAGAATATATAGTTTGTGATAACATCAGTTTTTTCTTCGTATGATTGTGGTGTTAACGTCTTATTTGGTTATAAATCACCAGCGGTTACATTTTGGTGAACTTTCAAAAAAACTTATCCTGAAAAACCTGTCTTAGATCTATGAGTTTCGTTTCATGTTCAATAGTTAGATTAAAATAGGCATGCACAAGTTAGTTAACATATTTAATAACGAAATTGTGTGTCTTAAAGAATTTAACAAACAATATAAACCAATAATCGAAAAACAATATGGTATTTTACAACTTGTCTTCTCTTCGTCCTCGTGGTTGACAGTCCCTTTAAAATACATTTAAACGCTGCTATAACAAATGAAGTCAAATAAACCTTATAAGAAAAATATATTTTTATCGAATCATGTTTTATTAAAAATATATGGTTTAAACTTTAAATGAATAGCATAAACTTAAATGATTATGTTTTTACTCATACTCGTATGTCCCAATGTTTTAATACATTGATTGTTTCCATAGTGTGTCATAATGTTGACATATGCTGGAATCGTCTTCATTCAGTTACTTAACGAACAAATTTTCAATTTGGTTGAAATATTGCAAGATACGAATACCACCAAAGGGATAGAACATACACACATCATTTTAATATCATCCTAATAGTTTTTTTTCTTTTAATAGATATCCTTTCCGATTTAATAAAAATAATTTCTTTAAAAAATAATTTATTTTATTTGAAGTAGCGAATACATGTCTCCGGTGAATAAACGGTTTAAATCTCGTATAAATCATTCTATACAAGTAGACGACAATAAACCATGCGTGAAATCGATTTCAGTAGTGACTGTCTGACGTCACTAATACGGTATATATGCTCGTGCTCCACGTATCTCGTTCTTTTTGCGAAATAGCTTTGACTGAGAAACTTGTGTTTACACAACCATAAAACTTAAATCTACAATGTCGGGTAGAGGTCGTAGCGTGCAAAGACGGGTGGGGAAAGTCGTAGCGAAACAGCCAGAGAGAGGGACGGGGTATGCGGGCGGCAGTTGATCCGGCCCCGGCGAAGGAACAAAGGACCAGATGGCTTAGAAGGAATGCGGCGGAAACGGCGCCGGTACCAGAGCCGGCATCAGCTCCTGTTCAGGGACCAAAGCCAGAGGTGGCACTCGCAGCAGCGCCACCTTCAAAACGTAAACGCGCAGACGATGACGCCGCAAATGGTGAGGTTGTGGATTTCTGTGATATTTTCGGCAAAGCCCATGGGCTACCACGTGGTCACAACGTGGGTAAGCACGAGGCACAAGCGTGTAATGAAAAACGAAATCTTACCTAAGACAGGTCTGTCTAGAATGGATAATAGTCAAAGAATTTTTATATTGCCTAGACAAACTAATGATGATGTATCAGTTTACGTGTCTGCGTCGCTTACACAGCGACATGTATTAGTTGTGGCGAATATGTTAAAGTGATCTTATGAGTTTTTTTTTCACTGTTGAAATGAGCTTAAAAGAAGTAACATGTCAAAATATTTAGTTAAAATGTGGTTACTGACCGATTGTCTGGAGCTCGTCTTTCTTCTAGTTATTTAAAAAAAATAATTTTATATTCGATATTTTACATGACTGGCGAGTCCTGTAAGCCGGGATGATCCGTAAAACAAAATTGTATCTTTGTGTCGTATGAAGGAATCTTCACTAAAACTAAATTTGGTGTCGCATCGTGCCTGCATGTTCGGTTGTCAAACTCGAGTGCGGTTGGTATTCGGATGCGTTGTTTTTCTCTTTCTGGTATATTGTTTTAGTATGTTGATGCTGCATTGGCAGATATAAGTGTATAGGCAGTAAAAACAAAACAAATAAACAACGGTTCCGATAGACACCTATAGACTGTTAGATGCCCATAATAGCGGTTTAATCTTGCATTATTGCTTAAAACCGCCCGATCTGATATTTCTCACAACAATTCAGTTATCTCAACTGACCAGAATTGATCAGTATTCGTCAGTCACATTCTATAGCTTAACTCTTCCCTACTGATTTTCGAAAAAAACTGTGTCAAAAATGCCCAAAGCATCAAAATTTGAAACCTAATCATGTACATAACGGAATCCTCCAGACTATTTTTAACCTGTGACTTATGCACGCTTTGGGTATCGTGAGCGCCAATTTCACGTGATGTCCGCTTCCGCGCAATTCAAAACAAAGAAGAACTACTAAATAACACAATCTGTGTGCTTGTGTTTGGATCTAAATCCATTTATGTTCATACTTTGTACGTTTAAAGACATATTTAAAGTTTGTTCCTGTATACTAGCAACTTATCTACATTTATAACATATAAGATATCAATACGACACAAACATGGCTGCGGGTGTAAAACATGCATTTGAACTGGAAATACGCGACACACTATACACGTGCTTAAAATGACATGAACAAATAAAGATGACTTCGCTCATGAATTAAACGTTAGCGGGCATTTTTTGTATTGACAGGGTTAAATAAATCATAGCAGACGATAAAAAATGTATCGGTAGAGTTTTAAAGCTGAAATTTAAAGAACGTGAAAACAAGCGGTCGATAGTAAAGTTAACATGGGGCGGGTTATACGAGTATTGAAAATGTAGTCATAAAGCAGACGGAGTGTATTTACGAATTAAATCGGCAGTATAAAATCACATTTTGTGAACATGATTTAAACGAAATGTGCATGAGGAAGACCGCATATATTTTAACTGGTAATGACATTATTATTCATCATTCATGCAAATGGCGTTGTAAACATTGATGTAATGGTCACGTGATTAGAGCGTGTTCGGAGACTGGGCCCGTTTGCGGACACGGCAGTA
Organism: Dreissena polymorpha; assembly: GCF_020536995.1. Classification (NCBI taxonomy): domain Eukaryota; kingdom Metazoa; phylum Mollusca; class Bivalvia; order Myida; family Dreissenidae; genus Dreissena; species Dreissena polymorpha. Next base: position 64,391,000 of record NC_068363.1, read on the forward strand.
ACTCCAATGCCGGCTTACCTATGGGATGTATTCAATATAGAGCTAAATAATTGCTACGCGCAGGCATTTCTAAATAAACGCAATAAGAATATATAACGGCGATATGTTTATTTAATGAATTCAGGGAGTTGTATAGGTCAGCTGTAGTATGGCCAGCTCTCGGGGTTGTCATTTTATTATAGGATTAACGTATGGTACTGCATTTCGGACATATTTTTTTGTAAGCGAAATACTTCAGGGCGGTCAGAGGCAAAGGCATGTCGTGGATAAGAGCCACGATTTTTATGTTATGTTCGATTCTGCCAAAGGTCGCTCATGATAAGCCTGAATCTGTATTGGCCAAGAATATCTCTACGTGGGAATTTATTATCGTTTATTCAGAATCAGCGAATTAGAATCTATTAAATATATTAAAAGGGCATTTCCGGCGAGCATAATAGTATCGAAAAACACCAGGTTTTTCAAAAATGATGGCGTTCACTTATCTGACGTCGGACTCGAAATATATATTAAGATTCGTTGCGCGAGTGTTTATTAAAATTAGTTTTAAAGATGTCATAGAATTTGGGGGAAAATAAATAAATTTTTTTTGTGGCGGAAATTCTATGTATTGGAGGTGATCGGAACCATTAAAATTATAAATAGGTAACTATATATTGATGTACATACGTCCGGGGGAGGTAAACATAGCATTTTGCTGTCACCTATCACGTAGTGCTCGTATGTGTGAGGATGGCAGGAATGCTTTCGAAATTATTTTCGGGAAAGTATGGGTGTTTTAGTACTCGCTCGATGGCTCGGCGTGCTTAGGCGTACCTGGAATAACTCTTTTGTCTTGAAAACCTACGGTACGGCGTACCGAGGAAAATGGCTGGTTGCGGATGGCCTTAACGATTGCGCATGTATGTTATGTTGCACGGTACGGCGTACCGAGAATTTATTTGGCCGGTTGCGGATGGCCTTAGCGATTGCGCATGTATAATATCTATTTCCGAACCACCACCTAATTCCCTGAAATAGGATTGTATACATTTGCGAAATAGCATAAAATGGTGTGGATTGTCTGTTGGCGATTATTGCATAAACGAGAAGCTAAATCAATAGTGCAACTGGGGTTGGGGCTATCTTTAGGGCAGTACTTCCGGTCGCCTCCTCGACATGACTCAATTATAGTGCTAGTCTATAGCTGAGGTTTATTTACTCTAGTGCTTGTCTTGTGTTAATTATATTCCGCCATTTGGCCATTTAATTCCATTTATATTTTTGTATTGCTCCTCTCGTATGTTTTCTATTGTTCAAATATAGAATATAAAATGTGTTTACGTAAAGTATCACATTAAAACATTTAAATAAATATTAACTGACAAAGCTGGCTTTTCTTGTAATTATTTATCAGCCATTGCTCTTGTTAATAAATTCGCGTAGAACGAGTGGGTGTCGCCAAGAGATCAGGGATCAATTTGATAAGTTGGCTTCTGTAACCGAACGTGCATAACATAGACAAATGGTAAAGGACGGTTACACTTTGTAATCCGAATAACTTTAACCGGATGAATGAATCGAATCTTTGTTAACGAATGGGGTACTGAGCTGCTTTCTGAAATAATATGTAAAGAACCAGTTACAGCCAGTGTTTGGTTTATTTATTACACCAGTTTAATTTCAATATTATTCTGATTTTTCATGAATACTTTGACCTTCATAATTTAAATTGAATTATTTAAAACAAAAACCAATAACCTCACGGGTTTAAGCGCATTTAGCTAGGTTGCGGGATACAATAAGTTTTATCACCGTGGTGTTCAATATCCCATTACTACCTTATTTAAACCTTAATTTAATTTAATTTATGTAAATACTAATTAACGGAGCAAAGCTGTACATAAATTTTGGGATTTCGAAAGTAAATTGATTGCATAGCTTTATCACTTAGTATTTTTTGGAAACGTATTGAATTTCTTGTCTCTTATAATTTCATGTACGTGTTATTTTCTGACGGTGTTCTCTGGTATAGATAAACTGATATGCCGTACTGTGCGAAAATAAAACATGGTTGCTTGCATAAAAATTGAAATAAAAAATAGAATTTGGAATAAATTGTCTTCATGTGTTTCTGGATTTTTTAATCATTGTTGCTTTTATCAGCTTCAAGTTTCAACGTCAGACCAGAGACGCCAGCGCCCAACTTCCTGCCGAGTCCCTTGAATGTCACTTTCCGGCGCGGGGAGCTGGCGGTACAGGGATGCAGCGTGTACAACCTCGGGAACAAAAACGGTTTGAAAATACTCATTTATTAATGAATTTAAATATATAGCATTGCAGTAAGGCACTCGAACATTTCTGTTTCTTAAAACGGAAATATAAAAATATAAAACAATAAAGTGTAGTGCCTTTTAAAATGTATTTCGATAATATTTTGTTTATAAAAGTTTGGTACTATTAATCATCATTTCATGTGTACATTATTCTGATATATATATATATATATATATATATATATTATTATATATAAGCTAGCTAAATTATATCATTTTCAATCCTTACTATGAACATAACAATATTGGATAAGTGAAAAGTATCAGGAAGCAACTCTTACGTTCTATGCATAGTCGAATGATTGATCCCTTTCAATGCACATGTTTTAGCAGTGGACAGATAACATGGTTTAAATCGAGGTTCAATTTAAATGAAAAAAATTGAATTCCAAATTAAGAGACCTACGTGCTGTTGTAACTTAGATAAACAAAAAACAATATTTTGTATTTGATTGTCGATTTGGGTCTGCAAAGTGGGTTAAAAAACAATACCACAGTCATACCAATCATTTTGTGCTTAAAATTCGCGTGATCTTATGCATCCGTGAATTGCCCCGAACGTTATGTAAACTATATTCTATATGTTCTTATATACTGGTAATATGTATGAAAACATATATCCATTTAAGAATTTAAGAAATCACTTACATGGATATCTTCATAATCGTATGCAAACTCTCACGAATTCTTACTTAAACGTACCATGATTGATAAAATGTCTGCAAATATTGTGTGCAAAATCAATTAAGGGTTTTAGATATCATATTCAGTAAAAACATCAATCTGTATTGTAATGGTGGGAATCGTTTGCAATAAGTTTTTGCTTGAAACGTTATCAATCATTCACGATCTGTGAAATCGGAATTAAGCTTAATTACGCTTTGTATAACAATTTAATCTTCTATGAATGTGTTTTTGGTGCGCCAGCATTCCTTAAGCACTGGCTTGTAAACTATAAGTTTGTATTCATTATTGATGTCGGAAAACTGCAAATATTTAATATTTGATGTTCGCATCTTGCTTAAATAACCATCATTATAAACTTTTTCCCTATATATATTTATATATCGTTCTAAATATCCAAAATATTCTCAAACTATATTTGGCTTATAAACACAATTTAAAGTGACGGCAAAATGTAGTATTTGTGCAATTAAAATACATCTAAATGTGTACATCATGACGTGTATACAATAAATACAAATACCACTATATTATACTTGACAAGGTTGTTTATAGGCGACAGGAACATTCTTTCCCATTGACAACGGCACGATGACCGTTGTGGCAGACGACCGGATACAGATTGGTCATGTAGACTTTAAGAATCAATGGGATCTAATGATTAAAAATGTGCAACCGGAAGACGAGGGCGTGTATGAGTGCTAGGTGCCATCAACCAATAAGTATATGCGCAGAATGGTCACTTTCACAGTGATTGGTTGCTTCATTTCTAAAATTGACGTCATTTCCGCCATTCTATTTTTGTGTGTAAGACAGTGCGCTTGTCTCTTGATTTTAATTATATCAGTTAAGATAACGTTGTGCATATGGTTTAGATTTTTATCCTTCCGACTCGATGTACCATCATTTCTATCGCTTCAGGTTGTAATAAATTTTGAAACCGTATTTCACATCGAGTGTTATAGTTGATAAGTAATGATTAATTGCTAACGAATAAAATAAATACAATGTTTCTAAAAAAACAACAATGAACGTCGTTTTGTATGATAAGTTACCAGAATCGAACAACATGTAAATACATACAGTAAGTTTATTTGGACTCAAACGATAGAGTACGATAACACTTCTATGTAAGTTTTAGTGCATTATGTACAGCACTTAACGCAAATGAACATTAAAACACATTTATCTTCTGTCAGGTTCCCCGTTTAGATCTATGATCAATACTAAACTATAACCATGTGCATTTGTAGTATCGGTCCTCTTAATGAATACTTCTAAATAGTTTTTTTACAAAATACTTGCTAGGGTTAGCTGTAGTAATCTAATCTGTATCATGTACACAACTTCTGTTAATATCAGTCCTTCTGATTGGTTGCTCAGGCATTTGACTATGCGCATGTGCTTGTTCTATCAATAGATTCCAAATGAAAAATTGAAACTTTTGACCATGTTGGTTCTTTAATATTGTAAGATTATTTTCACAAAGATGTGGCTTATAAAACATTGGATAAACCTACTGATAAATGATAAACAAACTGATACAATTATGTGTTACGTAATAAAAAAAATGCAAGCATCACTCTGAAATAAACATAACCTACTTTCCACTGAAAATCAGAAATCATGACAATGGTCGTCGTAATTTTTCATTTATTAACACTAAATACATTGACACTTATTAATATTGACAAAAGATAAGCTGTCAAGCACTTCTTGAGGGTTTTTCGTTTAAGTCACAATACGATAAGGAGAGGCGATTCTATGCGAATAAACGATACATCGCGAAGATTGATAATAGAAAAACTCTACGTGAAAATACGTCAAAATTTAAAGTGTTTAATCTAAATATTTTTATTTCACAGCATGGCACTTAATAGGCTTAAATATGAGATATTGCTCCATAATATGTATTTTAACATCAAACACTCACTGACTAGTTTAATCATGTATATCGACTAGCGCATTTTCATATTTATGTCTCTATCATAGATTTTTCGAATTGTGATATCTAACATGTTTTCTCTGTGCAATGCTTCTTAATAATTTGTCTAATTTAAAGCTCCATTACCGGTAACAACATACGAAATAGTTATTTATTCTTGCATTTCAAAGTATCACTCATATAAACATTTATTATCAATGCATAATGGTTTCGGAAAACAATATTATTTAATGCCTTGTTATCACGTTTTACATTTTCGAATTTGAAACGAAGTTTTAAATAAAGTGCATTAGATTTGGTTCAGATTAACGGGCGAACGTGCGAGCGGGCGAGTTCATGCATGTGTTGAGATTGCTGTTGGGTCCCCAACCCCCATTCCCCAAATATAAATCAGTAAACATTTGATGCTTAGGTTCGCGCGTTCTATAATTTCAGATTCAAGAGCAGATGCACCGGAGATTTCCATCAGCGAAGAACAATACGTTGAACGTGGCGAACCAGTCACTTTACACTGCAACGCCACGGGACAGCACTATACCCCGGATGAGATAGACAGGTTCCGAAACGGCAAAAAAGTCACGTCGGAGAAACATAGTGGCATAAAATTATTTAAACATCTATCAATTACTCATAAAACGTTTACTAGCATTTTGAGCATAGATAAAGCGACTATGGAAGACAATGGAGTGTATGTTTGCAGGGCGTCCAATGTGCGCATTGCTAATACGAAAGTCCACGTTTTGAACGGTAAGAACAAAGGTACATATAGTAGTGCTTTTTAACCAGGTTTTCCGAAGGAAAAAACTGGTTATTAGATTGGCGAATGCGGGCGGGCTGGCTGGCTGGCTGGCGGGCTGGCTGGCTGGCTGGCGGGTTGGCGGGCTGGCGGAACAAGCTTGTCCGGGCCATAACTATGTCGTTCATTGTCAGATTTTAAAATCATTTGGCACATTTGTTCACCATCATTGGACGGTGTGTCGCGCGAAATAATTACGTTGATATCTCCAAGGTCAAGGTCACACTTTGAGTTCAAAGGTCAAAAATGGCCATAAATGAGCTTGTCCTGGCCATAACTATGTCATTCATTGTGAGATTTTAAAATCATTTGGCACATTTGTTCACCATCATGGGACGGTGTGTCGCACGAAAGAATCACGTCAATATCTCCAATGTCAAGGTCGCCACGACTAAAAATAGATTTAAAAAAAAAACAAACTTACAAAGGGGGTTAATTTTGTTTGTTCATTTCAAAAGTTCAGTTTGAGTTTTCTCCCTTTATCAGATTTTTTTTTACAATGAAAACCTGGTTTTGTGACAATTTTGTCCCTTGTTGTTTTTTAAATCATGTATACATCATTTACAGTTCTTATAATTTTATAGTAATTCGTTAATGTGTTTTAGAACTTTCTAATCAATCTTATGTTGTTTACGTGATAAAAAGTTAGTTAAATGTATACAATACACATATAATAAATAATGTTTACGATAAAAACCTAATAAACTTGTTACGATGAGCGGCCATTCAAAGCCGTTAGCCATCAAAATAGAACGTTGTATTTTGAACTTACAGTTTTTTGTTTCGATTTTTGTCAGCTTACATGTTAACGTGGAACACGATTATAATCGTAAGTGTAATGCTTTACATTTATATTTTAGCGGAAACGTCCAATAAAAAGCGAGGTACATTCATTTATTATTGTACTATGGTTCAATGATAGGAAATAAATACATTTAAATGGCAATTGCGAACTTGACAATACATACACATTAAAATAATTCCAAACCATATAATGTAAACAGTTAATTTGGCGTAGATGTTCAAATTTTAACCGTAAGTAACCAGTGATTTGTACAAACGCTAAATAAATACACGAACAGATAATCAATATATTGTGTTATTGATAGTTACTTAAGACTCTTAATTTGTTTACAAAGTGCATTATACTTTGTGAGCATGACGCTTTTTTAGAATATCTGCGTGTTTCTTTGCAGGAACATATCATGACGGGTATGCTGACGAACAAGTGTCCAGTGGTCATATGAAGTCGTCTGCTTCGACTATTCGGGAGGTGACATTCACGTATATTATCCTGTGTATTTTGCTAATGTTCAACTATTGATACAAACGGCATGAGCATGAAATAAGCCCATGCAGAGACTAATTCGAACTGAAAACTGAAACGGATTACAGCGTCAAACACGATATTAATCAGAATTGTCAAATGATATATATTAATTCGGAACGGTCAATTACGTCTTCAAAACGACAGGTGGAATAAAAGACTAGCACAACGGTATTACCGCCGCATTCTAAACGACAAATGTACTACAAGAGTTTATGCAACTGCATGCCAATCACTCGATCGCAAATCTGCTTTTTTCACGAAGATATTTTGGAATCAAAATATATACTAAGAGTAGTATGTGGCTGAAGACCCGTCTGAAGATATCAGTGATATACAACGTGTAGCGTGTGTGGCGGTCATTGAACTATAAATTTGGGCCAGATAATTGTGTAAACAATAAATTGTGTTTTATATGTATTCCTGCTATAAAAGTATTTGTCCGGCATAGATTCGAGCTGAATTGCTATTTACATATGTTTACATCATGTTAATTACATCGGCTGTATACGCGTATTTTTATCTATATGTAAATATAATCTTAAACGGTTTATTGCAACAGTGTATGTGTGGGGATGGGTCATTAAATACTGTCTAATGCCAGTTTCTCCCCTTTTTTGATCGAACATGAGCAGTTGTCGGTAACTAGCATAATTATGTTCAATAAGTACTGGTTATCAGGAAAACGAGCGTTTGTAAATTGACTATGAATGAAACATAGTTAAAGAAAAGAACAAACATTCAAACATAAACACATAAAAAATACGTTCGACACTTTGGTCTGCACATGCCTTAAAGGTTTTATCAATTTCGTATCGATCCCGATTGAATACAAAATATTGAAAATGTTTAAAAAAATTAATTGCGAGGTGGGGTTAATTGCCAAAACGAATACTTGATAGACTCCTGTGAAATTTAGGCCAGCTATATCAGGACGATTTTTATTATTATTTAATCAAGCTGAATTGTTGCCGCTAGTTTGGACTAAAAGAATAATTCCAATAATTTAAAAGGGCGATAAATCTTACGTTAGTAATTACAGGGCAATAACATTGTAAATCAATTATGCTAAGTGATTTTTAGCCCATTAACCATAAAGATATACTTTAGGACAGGCAGAAAAACTGAAGATGCAGCGTTTATCCTTCATTCCTTGATTCCAAATTTTTTTAATATTCATAGAAGTCTTTATTACTGCTTAGTTGACATAATTCAGTTAAACATTTAAGCAACGCCTTGAATTATTTAATTATCGCAGTTCGGTGAAGGTTGGGGAAATACTTTCGTTCTTAGTATTCCCTCTGTTCGTTAACGGTCTAGAACTTAATTTTACAAAACTGTATATATTTGTGGAATTATTTTGCGAGATATTCATTGTTATCTTTATTACTTTTTCGCAGATGATAAGGTTGTATTAGACACAAATCCGGAAAAAATCCTAATCTCAAATTGTTCATACAACTAATATTTTACTTGCAAATTACAACTAAATATATAAAAAGAAACAATGATGTTGTAAGTTTGTCTCGTAAACAGGGAAGTGCATATGTAAACGAGACGTGAGCATACATACGAGAAGAACTTAAAAATCCTGAAGTATTGTATTAACATAGGGGTTACCCAAAATTATACAGAAAGTGTAAGTTTAATACTTGCATTCTACATGGCAATCGTTCAAACGTATTAAACAATTTGTTATCAAAATTAAAACCTATGTTTATAATCAAAAGGTTGCATTGAAAATTTCTGAAACTGTACAGTTATCTGTAATGACGACTGGTGTGTTCTGTAACTTATATTGCCTATTGTATGGAAACATTCAACTTGTGATTTGTAGGCAACATTTGAATGAATATTCATAATAAGGACAGGTATTCACGGATTTACGGACACGAACTTATGATGAAACTACATTATCAAAGAGATGCATTCTATTGTATGTTGAAGCATTTTTGTTCATTAAAATCTATGCCGTGATAGTAGTAGATGGATATGACTTTTATATCTTTTCTGTGCGTATGTAAAAGACGATCGACATTTTGAAATATATTGTTATAACATGCATGCGTTACGAGTTTTGTTTCCAATTTGTAGAAACAATAACCATAGGTTATGTGAATATATTTTTAAGTAACACAGATTTTCTATAAAAATCGTTATTAACGTCTTTTTATGAAGAAATAACGAAGGCCCTGTCACAAAAATCATTGTTAAAGGTGTCCGCATAAATGCGTTTAATACTTTAATAATTATTTATTTTGGTAATCGAGGGGAAGTAAAGGAAAAATAATTGAATATTTTTTAGAAAGAATGCTTCTTCACAAACGTGACACAGCTGAAAATGTTCAATGTATGTAAGCAATAAATATTGATAAATTGCCGAGACTTTTGTTTTCTGTTATTTACAATGTACAAGTGCTCCAATCAACCTATGGGTCTTATAAAACTTTGTTTTTTTTATAAGGAATTGTTGAGTATCAGATCAAATTTGTTAAGTCGAATAGCGTAACTTACCAATTGTTCATCCTCTGCACTTTAATATGCATTTGTTTTGTATATATTTGTGATTTTAACGCTGGTTTTCTGCGAATATACATGTTGACATATATATATACCAACAACATGTGATATCGACGATGTACATTGTGCATTCAAAAAAAAATGTGTGTATGTATGTCTGTAATACAAAAAGAGTAGTTGTGCTGAAAAGATGCTCATGTCATTTGATATATTCTTATTTTTCCTAAAAACGATTAACAAGGATTTCAAGTCCCTTTCATCGTAATAGGCACATAAATATTTATTTTTTTTGCAGGGAAAAAAATATTCAATACATCTGCTGTACATGCGCTTATTATCAAGATGAGGCGTCACATTGGTTGCACTCGCGCGTGTATGAATTGTATATATGACAGTGTCCGACAAATTTCTTATTTTTCAGGTAGCCCACTGGGCTACCAATAAAAATATTTGGTAGCCCATAAAATTTTCCTACACAATGATAAGAGGCAGGTTTTCATCTTTATTTTATTTCTTCATTTACATATACATAATATGTATACATACATATACATAATACAGCAAGTAGTCTTATGTACACGGTCAATATTGTTAATTAATGTTACAGTACAGGCACCGTGTACTTAAATGTAAATGTACCAAAGAAAATCATATACTACATGTAGATATTACATGTATGTTCACATGCATGTGTACTTAAATTCGGACAGCACGTTAAGTTGGAAACGTAAATAAAGCGTTTAGATAATCAATACGATTGACTCGTATGGTGTTGCAATTGCCCTTTTTAACAACAAATACCGAGTTTCAAGAAATCAAGAGTATTAAATCATTTATTTACTTGTGTCCGGATGAATGAATCGAATCTTTGTTAACGAATGGGGTACTGAGCTGCTTTCTGAAATAATATGTAAAGAACCAGTTACAGCCAGTGTTTGGTTTATTTATTACACCAGTTTAATTTCAATATTATTCTGATTTTTCATGAATACTTTGACGTTCATAATTTAAATTGAATTATTTAAAACAAAAACCAATAACCTCACGGGTTTAAGCGCATTTAGCTAGGTTGCGGGATACAATAAGTTTTATCACCGTGGTGTTCAATATCCCATTACTACCTTATTTAAACCTTAATTTAATTTAATTTATGTAAATACTAATTAACGGAGCAAAGCTGTACATGAATTTTGGGATTTCGAAAGTAAATTGATTGTATAGCTTTATCACTTAGTATTTTTTGGAAACGTATTGAATTTCTTGTCTCTTATAATTTCATGTACGTGTTATTTTCTGACGGTGTTCTCTGGTATAGATAAACTGATATGCCGTACTGTGCGAAAATAAAACATGGTTGCTTGCATAAAAATTGAAATAAAAAATAGAATTTGGAATAAATTGTCTTCATGTGTTTCTGGATTTTTTAATCATTGTTGCTTTTATCAGCTTCAAGTTTCAACGTCAGACCAGAGACGCCAGCGCCCAACTTCCTGCCGAGTCCCTTGAATGTCACTTTCCGGCGCGGGGAGCTGGCGGTACAGGGATGCAGCGTGTACAACCTCGGGAACAAAAACGGTTTGAAAATACTCATTTATTAATGAATTTAAATATATAGCATTGCAGTAAGGCACTCGAACATTTCTGTTTCTTAAAACGGAAATATAAAAATATAAAACAATAAAGTGTAGTGCCTTTTAAAATGTATTTTGATAATATTTTGTTTATAAAAGTTTGGTACTATTAATCATCATTTCATGTGTACATTATTCTGATATATATATATATATATATATATATATATATATATATATATATATATATATATAATATATATATATATATATTTATTTATTTATATATAAGCTAGCTAAATTATATCATTTTCAATCCTTACTATGAACATAACAATATTGGATAAGTGAAAAGTATCAGGAAGCAACTCTTACGTTCTATGCATAGTCGAATGATTGATCCCTTTCAATGCACATGTTTTAGCAGTGGACAGATAACATGGTTTAAATCGAGGTTCAATTTAAATGAAAAAAATTGAATTCCAAATTAAGAGACCTACGTGCTGTTGTAACTTAGATAAACAAAAAACAATATTTTGTATTTGATTGTCGATTTGGGTCTGCAAAGTGGGTTAAAAAACAATACCACAGTCATACCAATCATTTTGTGCTTAAAATTCGCGTGATCTTATGCATCCGTGAATTGCCCCGAACGTTATGTAAACTATATTCTATATGTTCTTATATACTGGTAATATGTATGAAAACATATATCCATTTAAGAATTTAAGAAATCACTTACATGGATATCTTCATAATCGTATGCAAACACTCACGAATTCTTACTTAAACGTACCATGATTGATAAAATGTCTGCAAATATTGTGTGCAAAATCAATTAAGGGTTTTAGATATCATATTCAGTAAAAACATCAATCTGTATTGTAATGGTGGGAATCGTTTGCAATAAGTTTTTGCTTGAAACGTTATCAATCATTCACGATCTGTGAAATCGGAATTAAGCTTAATTACGCTTTGTATAACAATTTAATCTTCTATGAATGTGTTTTTGGTGCGCCAGCATTCCTTAAGCACTGGCTTGTAAACTATAAGTTTGTATTCATTATTGATGTCGGAAAACTGCAAATATTTAATATTTGATGTTCGCATCTTGCTTAAATAACCATCATTATAAACTTTTTCCCTATATATATTTATATATCGTTCTAAATATCCAAAATATTCTCAAACTATATTTGGCTTATAAACACAATTTAAAGTGACGGCAAAATGTAGTATTTGTGCAATTAAAATACATCTAAATGTGTACATCATGACGTGTATACAATAAATACAAATACCACTATATTATACTTGACAAGGTTGTTTAGAGGCGACAGGAACATTCTTTCCCATTGACAACGGCACGATGACCGTTGTGGCAGACGACCGTTAACAGATTGGTCATGTAGACTTTAAGAATCAATGGGATCTAATGATTAAAAATGTGCAACCGGAAGACGAGGGCGTGTATGAGTGCTAGGTGCCATCAACCAATAAGTATATGCGCAGAATGGTCACTTTCACAGTGATTGGTTGCTTCATTTCTAAAATTGACGTCATTTCCGCCATTCTATTTTTGTGTGTAAGACAGTGCGCTTGTCTCTTGATTTTAATTATATCAGTTAAGATAACGTTGTGCATATGGTTTAGATTTTTATCCTTCCGACTCGATGTACCATCATTTCTATCGCTTCAGGTTGTAATAAATTTTGAAACCGTATTTCACATCGAGTGTTATAGTTGATAAGTAATGATTAATTGCTAACGAATAAAATAAATACAATGTTTCTAAAAAAACAACAATGAACGTCGTTTTGCATGATAAGTTACCAGAATCGAACAACATGTAAATACATACAGTAAGTTTATTTGGACTCAAACGATAGAGTACGATAACACTTCTATGTAAGTTTTAGTGCATTATGTACAGCACTTAACGCAAATGAACATTAAAACACATTTATCTTCTGTCAGGTTCCCCGTTTAGATCTATGATCAATACTAAACTATAACCATGTGCATTTGTAGTATCGGTCCTCTTAATGAATACTTCTAAATAGTTTTTTACAAAATACTTGCTAGGGTTAGCTGTAGTAATCTAATCTGTATCATGTACACAATTTCTGTTAATATCAGTCCTTCTGATTGGTTGCTCAGGCATTTGACTATGCGCATGTGCTTGTTCTATCAATAGATTCCAAATGAAAAATTGAAACTTTTGACCATGTTGGTTCTTTAATATTGTAAGATTATTTTCACAAAGATGTGGCTTATAAAACATTGGATAAACCTACTGATAAATGATAAACAAACTGATACAATTATGTGTTACGTAATAAAAAAAATGCAAGCATCACTCTGAAATAAACATAACCTACTTTCCACTGAAAATCAGAAATCATGACAATGGTCGTCGTAATTTTTCATTTATTAACACTAAATACATTGACACTTATTAATATTGACAAAAGATAAGCTGTCAAGCACTTCTTGAGGGTTTTTCGTTTAAGTCACAATACGATAAGGAGAGGCGATTCTATGCGAATAAACGATACATCGCGAAGATTGATAATAGAAAAACTCTACGTGAAAATACGTCAAAATTTAAAGTGTTTAATCTAAATATTTTTATTTACAGCATGGCACTTAATAGGCTTAAATATGAGATATTGCTCCATAATATGTATTTTAACATCAAACACTCACTGACTAGTTTAATCATGTATATCGACTAGCGCATTTTCATATTTATGTCTCTATCATAGATTTTTCGAATTGTGATATCTAACATGTTTTCTCTGTGCAATGCTTCTTAATAATTTGTCTAATTTAAAGCTCCATTACCGGTAACAACATACGAAATAGTTATTTATTCTTGCATTTCAAAGTATCACTCATATAAACATTTATTATCAATGCATAATGGTTTCGGAAAACAATATTATTTAATGCCTTGTTATCACGTTTTACATTTTCGAATTTGAAACGAAGTTTTAAATAAAGTGCATTAGATTTGGTTCAGATTAACGGGCGAACGTGCGAGCGGGCGAGTTCATGCATGTGTTGAGATTGCTGTTGGGTCCCCAACCCCCATTCCCCAAATATAAATCAGTAAACATTTGATGCTTAGGTTCGCGCGTTCTATAATTTCAGATTCAAGAGCAGATGCACCGGAGATTTCCATCAGCGAAGAACAATACGTTGAACGTGGCGAACCAGTCACTTTACACTGCAACGCCACGGGACAGCACTATACCCCGGATGAGATAGACAGGTTCCGAAACGGCAAAAAAGTCACGTCGGAGAAACATAGTGGCATAAAATTATTTAAACATCTATCAATTACTCATAAAACGTTTACTAGCATTTTGAGCATAGATAAAGCGACTATGGAAGACAATGGAGTGTATGTTTGCAGGGCGTCCAATGTGCGCATTGCTAATACGAAAGTCCACGTTTTGAACGGTAAGAACAAAGGTACATATAGTAGTGCTTTTTAACCAGGTTTTCCGAAGGAAAAAACTGGTTATTAGATTGGCGAATGCGGGCGGGCTGGCTGGCTGGCTGGCGGGCTGGCTGGCTGGCTGGCGGGTTGGCGGGCTGGCGGAACAAGCTTGTCCGGGCCATAACTATGTCGTTCATTGTCAGATTTTAAAATCATTTGGCACATTTGTTCACCATCATTGGACGGTGTGTCGCGCGAAATAATTACGTTGATATCTCCAAGGTCAAGGTCACACTTTGAGTTCAAAGGTCAAAAATGGCCATAAATGAGCTTGTCCTGGCCATAACTATGTCATTCATTGTGAGATTTTAAAATCATTTGGCACATTTGTTCACCATCATGGGACGGTGTGTCGCAGGAAAGAATCACGTCAATATCTCCAATGTCAAGGTCGCCACGACTAAAAATAGATTAAAAAAAAAAACAAACTTACAAAGGGGGTTAATTTTGTTTGTTCATTTCAAAAGTTCAGTTTGAGTTTTCTCCCTTTATCAGATTTTTTTTTACAATGAAAACCTGGTTTTGTGACAATTTTGTCCCTTGTTGTTTTTTAAATCATGTATACATCATTTACAGTTCTTATAATTTTATAGTAATTCGTTAATGTGTTTTAGAACTTTCTAATCAATCTTATGTTGTTTACGTGATAAAAAGTTAGTTAAATGTATACAATACACATATAATAAATAATGTTTACGATAAAAACCTAATAAACTTGTTACGATGAGCGGCCATTCAAAGCCGTTAGCCATCAAAATAGAACGTTGTATTTTGAACTTACAGTTTTTTGTTTCGATTTTTGTCAGCTTACATGTTAACGTGGAACACGATTATAATCGTAAGTGTAATGCTTTACATTTATATTTTAGCGGAAACGTCCAATAAAAAGCGAGGTACATTCATTTATTATTGTACTATGGTTCAATGATAGGAAATAAATACATTTAAATGGCAATTGCGAACTTGACAATACATACACATTAAAATAATTCCAAACCATATAATGTAAACAGTTAATTTGGCGTAGATGTTCAAATTTTAACCGTAAGTAACCAGTGATTTGTACAAACGCTAAATAAATACACGAACAGATAATCAATATATTGTGTTATTGATAGTTACTAAAGACTCTTAATTTGTTTACAAAGTGCATTATACTTTGTGAGCATGACGCTTTTTTAGAATATCTGCGTGTTTCTTTGCAGGAACATATCATGACGGGTATGCTGACGAACAAGTGTCCAGTGGTCATATGAAGTCGTCTGCTTCGACTATTCGGGAGGTGACATTCACGTATATTATCCTGTGTATTTTGCTAATGTTCAACTATTGATACAAACGGCATGAGCATGAAATAAGCCCATGCAGAGACTAATTCGAACTGAAAACTGAAACGGATTACAGCGTCAAACACGATATTAATCAGAATTGTCAAATGATATATATTAATTCGGAACGGTCAATTACGTCTTCAAAACGACAGGTGGAATAAAAGACTAGCACAACGGTATTACCGCCGCATTCTAAACGACAAATGTACTACAAGAGTTTATGCAACTGCATGCCAATCACTCGATCGCAAATCTGCTTTTTTCACGAAGATATTTTGGAATCAAAATATATACTAAGAGTAGTATGTGGCTGAAGACCCGTCTGAAGATATCAGTGATATACAACGTGAAGCGTGTGTGGCGGTCATTGAACTATAAATTTGGGCCAGATAATTGTGTAAACAATAAATTGTGTTTTATATGTATTCCTGCTATAAAAGTATTTGTCCGGCATAGATTCGAGCTGAATTGCTATTTACATATGTTTACATCATGTTAATAATATCGGCTGTATACGCGTATTTTTATCTATATGTAAATATAATCTTAAACGGTTTATTGCAACAGTGTATGTGTGGGGATGGGTCATTAAATACTGTCTAATGCCAGTTTCTCCCCTTTTTTGATCGAACATGAGCAGTTGTCGGTAACTAGCATAATTATGTTCAATAAGTACTGGTTATCAGGAAAACGAGCGTTTGTAAATTGACTATGAATGAAACATAGTTAAAGAAAAGAACAAACATTCAAACATAAACACATAAAGAATACGTTCGACACTTTGGTCTGCACATGCCTTAAAGGTTTTATCAATTTCGTATCGATCCCGATTGAATACAAAATATTGAAAATGTTTAAAAAAATTAATTGCGAGGTGGGGTTAATTGCCAAAACGAATACTTGATAGACTCCTGTGAAATTTAGGCCAGCTATATCAGGACGATTTTTATTATTATTTAATCAAGCTGAATTGTTGCCGCTAGTTTGGACTAAAAGAATAATTCCAATAATTTAAAAGGGCGATAAATCTTACGTTAGTAATTACAGGGCAATAACATTGTAAATCAATTATGCTAAGTGATTTTTAGCCCATTAACCATAAAGATATACTTTAGGACAGGCAGAAAAACTGAAGATGCAGCGTTTATCCTTCATTCCTTGATTCCAATTTTTTTAAATATTCATAGAAGTCTTTATTACTGCTTAGTTGACATAATTCAGTTAAACATTTAAGCAACGCCTTGAATTATTTAATTATCGCAGTTCGGTGAAGGTTGGGGAAATACTTTCGTTCTTAGTATTCCCTCTGTTCGTTAACGGTCTAGAACTTAATTTTACAAAACTGTATATATTTGTGGAATTATTTTGCAAGATATTCATTGTTATCTTTATTACTTTTTCGCAGATGATAAGGTTGTATTAGACACAAATCCGGAAAAAATCCTAATCTCAAATTGTTCATACAACTAATATTTTACTTGCAAATTACAACTAAATATATAAAAAGAAACAATGATGTTGTAAGTTTGTCTCGTAAACAGGGAAGTGCATATGTAAACGAGACGTGAGCATACATACGAGAAGAACTTAAAAATCCTGAAGTATTGTATTAACATAGGGGTTACCCAAAATTATACAGAAAGTGTAAGTTTAATACTTGCATTCTACATGGCAATCGTTCAAACGTATTAAACAATTTGTTATCAAAATTAAAACCTATGTTTATAATCAAAAGGTTGCATTGAAAATTTCTGAAACTGTACAGTTATCTGTAATGACGACTGGTGTGTTCTGTAACTTATATTGCCTATTGTATGGAAACATTCAACTTGTGATTTGTAGGCAACATTTGAATGAATATTCATAATAAGGACAGGTATGCACGGATTTACGGACACGAACTTATGATGAAACTACATTATCAAAGAGATGCATTCTATTGTATGTTGAAGCATTTTTGTTCATTAAAATCTATGCCGTGATAGTAGTAGATGGATATGACTTTTATATCTTTTCTGTGCGTATGTAAAAGACGATCGACATTTTGAAATATATTGTTATAACATGCATGCGTTACGAGTTTTGTTTCCAATTTGTAGAAACAAAAACCATAGGTTATGTGAATATATTTTTAAGTAACACAGATTTTCTATAAAAATCGTTATTAACGTCTTTTTATGAAGAAATAACGAAGGCCCTGTCACAAAAATCATTGTTAAAGGTGTCCGCATAAATGCGTTTAATACTTTAATAATTATTTATTTTGGTAATCGAGGGGAAGTAAAGGAAAAATAATTGAATATTTTTTAGAAAGAATGCTTCTTCACAAACGTGACACAGCTGAAAATGTTCAATGTATGTAAGCAATAAATATTGATAAATTGCCGAGACTTTTGTTTTCTGTTATTTACAATGTACAAGTGCTCCAATCAACCTATGGGTCTTATAAAACTTTGTTTTTTTATAAGGAATTGTTGAGTATCAGATCAAATTTGTTAAGTCGAATAGCGTAACTTACCAATTGTTCATCCTCTGCACTTTAATATGCATTTGTTTTGTATATATTTGTGATTTTAACGCTGGTTTTCTGCGAATATACATGTTGACATATATATATACCAACAACATGTGATATCGACGATGTACATTGTGCATTCAAAAAAAAATGTGTGTATGTATGTCTGTAATACAAAAAGAGTAGTTGTGCTGAAAAGATGCTCATGTCATTTGATATATTCATATTTTTCCTAAAAACGATTAACAAGGATTTCAAGTCCCTTTCATCGTAATAGGCACATAAATATTTATTTTTTTTGCAGGGAAAAAAATATTCAATACATCTGCTGTACATGCGCTTATTATCAAGATGAGGCGTCACATTGGTTGCACTCGCGCGTGTATGAATTGTATATATGACAGTGTCCGACAAATTTCTTATTTTTCAGGTAGCCCACTGGGCTACCAATAAAAATATTTGGTAGCCCATAAAATTTTCCTACACAATGATAAGAGGCAGGTTTTCATCTTTATTTTATTTCTTCATTTACATATACATAATATGTATACATACATATACATAATACAGCAAGTAGTCTTATGTACACGGTCAATATTGTTAATTAATGTTACAGTACAGGCACCGTGTACTTAAATGTAAATGTACCAAAGAAAATCATATACTACATGTAGATATTACATGTATGTTCACATGCATGTGTACTTAAATTCGGACAGCACGTTAAGTTGGAAACGTAAATAAAGCGTTTAGATAATCAATACGATTGACTCGTATGGTGTTGCAATTGCCCTTTTTAACAACAAATACCGAGTTTCAAGAAATCAAGAGTATTAAATCATTCATTTACTTGTGTCCGGATGAATGAATCGAATCTTTGTTAACGAATGGGGTACTGAGCTGCTTTCTGAAATAATATGTAAAGAACCAGTTACAGCCAGTGTTTGGTTTATTTATTACACCAGTTTAATTTCAATATTATTCTGATTTTTCATGAATACTTTGACGTTCATAATTTAAATTGAATTATTTAAAACAAAAACCAATAACCTCACGGGTTTAAGCGCATTTAGCTAGGTTGCGGGATACAATAAGTTTTATCACCGTGGTGTTCAATATCCCATTACTACCTTATTTAAACCTTAATTTAATTTAATTTATGTAAATACTAATTAACGGAGCAAAGCTGTACATGAATTTTGGGATTTCGAAAGTAAATTGATTGTATAGCTTTATCACTTAGTATTTTTTGGAAACGTATTGAATTTCTTGTCTCTTATAATTTCATGTACGTGTTATTTTCTGACGGTGTTCTCTGGTATAGATAAACTGATATGCCGTACTGTGCGAAAATAAAACATGGTTGCTTGCATAAAAATTGAAATAAAAAATAGAATTTGGAATAAATTGTCTTCATGTGTTTCTGGATTTTTTAATCATTGTTGCTTTTATCAGCTTCAAGTTTCAACGTCAGACCAGAGACGCCAGCGCCCAACTTCCTGCCGAGTCCCTTGAATGTCACTTTCCGGCGCGGGGAGCTGGCGGTACAGGGATGCAGCGTGTACAACCTCGGGAACAAAAACGGTTTGAAAATACTCATTTATTAATGAATTTAAATATATAGCATTGCAGTAAGGCACTCGAACATTTCTGTTTCTTAAAACGGAAATATAAAAATATAAAACAATAAAGTGTAGTGCCTTTTAAAATGTATTTTGATAATATTTTGTTTATAAAAGTTTGGTACTATTAATCATCATTTCATGTGTACATTATTCTGATATATATATATATATATATATATATATATATATATATATATATATATATATATATATATATATATATAAATATAAATATATATATATATATTTATTTATTTATATATAAGCTAGCTAAATTATATCATTTTCAATCCTTACTATGAACATAACAATTTTGGATAAGTGAAAAGTATCAGGAAGCAACTCTTACGTTCTATGCATAGTCGAATGATTGATCCCTTTCAATGCACATGTTTTAGCAGTGGACAGATAACATGGTTTAAATCGAGGTTCAATTTAAATGAAAAAAATTGAATTCCAAATTAAGAGACCTACGTGCTGTTGTAACTTAGATAAACAAAAAACAATATTTTGTATTTGATTGTCGATTTGGGTCTGCAAAGTGGGTTAAAAAACAATACCACAGTCATACCAATCATTTTGTGCTTAAAATTCGCGTGATCTTATGCATCCGTGAATTGCCCCGAACGTTATGTAAACTATATTCTATATGTTCTTATATACTGGTAATATGTATGAAAACATATATCCATTTAAGAATTTAAGAAATCACTTACATGGATATCTTCATAATCGTATGCAAACACTCACGAATTCTTACTTAAACGTACCATGATTGATAAAATGTCTGCAAATATTGTGTGCAAAATCAATTAAGGGTTTTAGATATCATATTCAGTAAAAACATCAATCTGTATTGTAATGGTGGGAATCGTTTGCAATAAGTTTTTGCTTGAAACGTTATCAATCATTCACGATCTGTGAAATCGGAATTAAGCTTAATTACGCTTTGTATAACAATTTAATCTTCTATGAATGTGTTTTTGGTGCGCCAGCATTCCTTAAGCACTGGCTTGTAAACTATAAGTTTGTATTCATTATTGATGTCGGAAAACTGCAAATATTTAATATTTGATGTTCGCATCTTGCTTAAATAACCATCATTATAAACTTTTTCCCTATATATATTTATATATCGTTCTAAATATCCAAAATATTCTCAAACTATATTTGGCTTATAAACACAATTTAAAGTGACGGCAAAATGTAGTATTTGTGCAATTAAATACATCTAAATGTGTACATCATGACGTGTATACAATAAATACAAATACCACTATATTATACTTGACAAGGTTGTTTAGAGGCGACAGGAACATTCTTTCCCATTGACAACGGCACGATGACCGTTGTGGCAGACGACCGTTAACAGATTGGTCATGTAGACTTTAAGAATCAATGGGATCTAATGATTACAAATGTGCAACCGGAAGACGAGGGCGTGTATGAGTGCTAGGTGCCATCAACCAATAAGTATATGCGCAGAATGGTCACTTTCACAGTGATTGGTTGCTTCATTTCTAAAATTGACGTCATTTCCGCCATTCTATTTTTGTGTGTAAGACAGTGCGCTTGTCTCTTGATTTTAATTATATCAGTTAAGATAACGTTGTGCATATGGTTTAGATTTTTATCCTTCCGACTCGATGTACCATCATTTCTATCGCTTCAGGTTGTAATAAATTTTGAAACCGTATTTCACATCGAGTGTTATAGTTGATAAGTAATGATTAATTGCTAACGAATAAAATAAATACAATGTTTCTAAAAAAACAACAATGAACGTCGTTTGCATGATAAGTTACCAGAATCGAACAACATGTAAATACATACAGTAAGTTTATTTGGACTCAAACGATAGAGTACGATAACACTTCTATGTAAGTTTTAGTGCATTATGTACAGCACTTAACGCAAATGAACATTAAAACACATTTATCTTCTGTCAGGTTCCCCGTTTAGATCTATGATCAATACTAAACTATAACCATGTGCATTTGTAGTATCGGTCCTCTTAATGAATACTTCTAAATAGTTTTTTACAAAATACTTGCTAGGGTTAGCTGTAGTAATCTAATCTGTATCATGTACACAATTTCTGTTAATATCAGTCCTTCTGATTGGTTGCTCAGGCATTTGACTATGCGCATGTGCTTGTTCTATCAATAGATTCCAAATGAAAAATTGAAACTTTTGACCATGTTGGTTCTTTAATATTGTAAGATTATTTTCACAAAGATGTGGCTTATAAAACATTGGATAAACCTACTGATAAATGATAAACAAACTGATACAATTATGTGTTACGTAATAAAAAAAATGCAAGCATCACTCTGAAATAAACATAACCTACTTTCCACTGAAAATCAGAAATCATGACAATGGTCGTCGTAATTTTTCATTTATTAACACTAAATACATTGACACTTATTAATATTGACAAAAGATAAGCTGTCAAGCACTTCTTGAGGGTTTTTCGTTTAAGTCACAATACGATAAGGAGAGGCGATTCTATGCGAATAAACGATACATCGCGAAGATTGATAATAGTAAAAATCTACGTGAAAATACGTCGAAATTTAAAGTGTTTAATCTAAATATTTTTTATTTACAGCATGGCACTTAATAGGCTTAAATATGAGATATTGCTCCATAATATGTATTTTAACATCAAACACTCACTGACTAGTTTAATTAATCATGTATATCGACTAGCGCATTTTCATATTTATGTCTCTATCATAGGTTTTTCGAATTGTGATATCTAACATGTTTTCTCTGTGCAATGCTTCTTAATAATATGTCTAATCTAAAGCTCCATTACCGGTAACAACATACGAAATAGTTATTTATTCCTTCATTTCAAAGTATCACTCTTATAAACATATTATCAATGCAGAATAGTTTCGGAAGAAATATTATTTAATGCCTTGTTATCACGTTTTACATTTTCGAATTTGAAACGAAGTTTTAAATAACGTTCATTAGATTTGGTTCAGATTAACGGGCGAACGTGCGAGCGGGCGAGTTCATGCATGTGTTGAGATTGCTGTTGGTGCCCCAACCCCCATTCCCCAAATATAAATCAGTAAACATTTGATGCTTAAGTTCGCACGTTCTATAATTTCAGATTCAAGAGCAGAAGACCCGGAGATTTCCATCAGCGAAGAACAATACTTTGAACGTGGCGAACCAGTCACTTTACACTGCCACGCCACGGGACAGCACTATACCCCGGATGAGACTGGTTCCGAAACGGCGAAAAAGTCACGTCGGAGAAACATAGTGGCATAAAATTATTTAAACATCTATCAATTGCTCATAGAATGTTTACTACCATTTTGAGCATAGATAAAGCGACCATGGAAGACAATGAAGTGTATGTTTGTAGGGCGTCCAATATGCGCATTGCTAATACATAAGTCCACGTTTTGAACGGTAAGAACAAAGGTTCATATAGTACTGCGTTTTGTTTTTTTTCAATCATGTATACATCATTTACAGTTCTTATAATTTTATAGTAATTAATATAGTATAGTAATATGTTTAAGATCTTTCTAATCAATCTTATGTTGTTTACGTGATAAAAAGTTAGTTAAATGTATACAATACACATATAATAAAAAAAAAATTACGATAAAAACCTAATAAACTTGTTTCGATGAGCAGCCATTCAAACCCGTTAGCCAACAAAATAGGACGTTGTATTTTGTACTTACAGTTTTTTGTTCCGATTTTTGTCAGCTTACATGTTAACGTGGAACACGACTATAATCGTAAGTGTAATGCTTTACATTTAAATTTCAGCGGAGACGTCCAATAAAAAGCGAGGTACATTCATTTATTACTGTACTATGGTTCAATGATAGAAAATAAATATATTTAAATGGCAATTGCGAACTTGACAATACATACACATTAAAATAATTCCAAACCATATAATGTAAATTGTTAATTTGGCGTAGATATTCAAATTTTAACCGTAAGTAACCAGCGATTTGTACAAACGCTAAATAAATACACGAACAGATAATCAATATATTGTGTTATTGATAGTTACTAAAGACTCTTAATTTGTTAACAAAGTGCATTATACTTTGTGAACATGAGGCTTTTTTTTTAAAGAATATCTGCGTGTTTCTTTGCAGGAACATATCATGACGGCTATTCTAACGAACAAGTGTCAAGTGGTCATATGAAGTCGTCTGCTTCGACTATTCGGGAGGTGACATTTACGTATATTATCCTGTGTATTTTGCTAATTTTCAAATATTGATACAAACGGCATGAGCATGAAATAAGCCCATGAAGAGACTAATTCGAACTGAAAACTGAAAAGGATAACAGCGTCAACACGGTATTAATCAGGATTGTCAAATGATATATATTAATTCGGAACGGGCAATTAAGTCTTCAAAACGACAGGTGGAATAAAAGACTAGCACAACGGTATTACCGCCGCCTTCTAAACTGCACATGCACTACAAGAGTTAATGCAACTGCATGCCAATCACACGATCGCAAATCTGCTTTTTTCACGAAGATATTTTGGAAACAAAATATATACTAAGAGTAGTATGTGGTTGAAGACCCGTCTGAAGATATCGGTGATATACAACGTGAAGCGTGTGTGGCGGTCATTGCACTCTAAATTTGCGCCAGATAATTGTGTAAACAATAAATTGTGTTTTATATGTATTCCTGCTATAAAAGTATTTGTCCGGCATAGATTCGAGCTGAATTGCTATTTACATCTGTTTACATCATGTTAATAACATCGGCGGCTGTATACGCGTATTTTTATCTTTATGTAAATATAATCTTAAACGGTTTATTGCAACATTGTATGTGTGGGGAGGGGTCATTAAATACTGTCAAATGCATTTTCTCTCTGTCTTTGATTGAACATGAGCAGTTATCTGTAACTAGCATAATTATGTTCAATAAGTACTGGGTATCATGAAAAAGGCGTTTAAAATTGACTATGAATGAAACATTGTTAAAGAAAAGAACAAACATTCAAACATAAACACATTAAAAAAACGTTCGACACTTTGGTCTGCACATGCCTTAAAGGTTTTATCAATTTCGTATCGATCCCGATTGAATACAAAGTATTGAAAATGTTTAAAAACTAAATTGCGAGGTGGGGTTAATTGCCAAAACGAATACTTGATAGACTCGTGTGAACTTTTGGCCAGCAATATCAGGACGATTTTTAATATTATTTAATTAAGCTGAATTGTTGCCGCTAGTTTGGACTAAAAGAATAATTCCAATAATTAAAAAGGGCGATGAATCTTACGTTAGTAATAACAGGGCAATAACATTGTAAAAAAATTATGCTAAGTGATTTTTAGCCCATTAACAATAAATAGATACTTAGGGAAAAGCAGGAAAACTGAAGATGCAGTGTATATCTTTCATTCCTTGATCCCAAAATATTTGTATATTCATAGAAGTCTTTATTACTGCTTAGTTGACATAAGTCCGTGAAACATTTAAGCAACGCCTTGAATTATTTAATTATCGCAGTTCGGTGAAGGTATGGGAAATACTTGTGTTCTTAGTATTCCCTCTGTTCGTTAACGGTCTAGAACTTATTTTAACAAAACTGTATATATTTGTGGAATTATTCTGCAAGATATTCATTGTTATCTTTATTTCTTTTTCGCAGATGATAAGGTTGTATTAGACAATTCCGGAAACAAAACTAATCTCAAATTGTTCATACAACTAATATTTTACTTGCAAATTACAACTAAATATATAAAAAGAAACAATGATGTTGTGAGTTTGTCTCGTAAACAGGGAAGTGCATATGTAAACGAGACGTGAGCATACATACGAAAAGAACTTAATCCTAAAGTTTTGTATTAACAAAGGGGTTACCCAAAATTATACAGAAAGTGTAAGTTTAATACTAGCATTCTACATGGCAATCGTTCAAACGTATTAAACAATTTGTTATCAAAATTAAAACCTATGTTTGCAATCAAAAGGTTGCATTGAAAATTTCTGAAACTGTATAGTTATTTGTAATAACGACTGGTGTGTTCTGTAACTTATATTGCCTATTGTATGGAAACATTCAACTTGTGATTTGTTGGCAACATTTGAATGACTATTCATAATAAGGACAGGTATGTACGGATTTACGGACATGAACTTCTGATGAAACTACATTATCAAAGAGATACATTCTATTGTATGCTGAAGTATTTTGTTCATTAAAATCTATGCCGTGATAGTAGTAAATGGATATGACTTTAATATCTTTTCTGTGCGTATTTAAAAGACGATTGACATTTTGAAATATATTGTTATAACATGCATGCGTTACGAGTTTTGTTTCGAATTTGTAGAAACAATAACCATAGGTTATGTGCATATACTTTTAAGTAACACAGATTTTCTATCAAAATCGTTATTTACGTCTTTTTATGAAGAAATTACGAAGGCCCTGTAACAAAAATCAATGTTAAAGGTGTCCGCATAAATGCGTTTAATACTTTAATAATTATTTATTTTGGTAATCGAGGGGAAGTAAAGGAAAAATAATTGAATATTTTTAGAAAGAATGCTTTTTCACAAACGTGACACAGCTGAAAATGTTCAATGTATGTAAGCAATAAATATTGATGAATTGCCGAGACTTTTGTTTTTTGTTATTTAGTATGTACAAGTGCTCCAATCAACCTATAGGTCTTATAAAACTTTGTTTTTTTTATAAGGAATCGTTGAGTATCAGATCAAATTTGTTAAGTCGAATAGCGTAACTTACCAATTGTTCATCCTCTTCACTTTAATATGCATTTGTTTTGTATATATTTGTGTTTTTAACGCTGGTTTTCTGCGAATATACATGTTGACATATATCAATACCAACAACATGTGATATCGACGATGTACATTGTGCATTCAAAAAAAAGTGTGTATGTATGTCTGTAATACAAAAAGAGTAGTTGTGCTGAAAAGATGCTCATGTCATTTGATATATTCTTATTTTTCCTAAAAACGATTAACAAGGATTTCAAGTCCCTTTCATCGTAATAGGCACATCAATATTTAATTTTTTTTGCTGGGAAAAAAATATTCAATACATCTGCTGTACATGCGCTTATTATCAAGATGAGGCGTCACATTGGTTGCACTCGCGCGTGTATGAATTGTATATATGAGTTGAAATTGTACCTAAACTGTATCAAAACCCAGTTTAATGTCGATTGTTCAATCTAAGAATGGATGTTTAGGATGATTATTACGAACAATAGGATGATCCAATTGCATTTAATAATACTGAACTCTTATTTGCACAGCAAGCAATGTTTCGTTTTATATCTGGAAAAGGATTTGTATTTTGGTTCAAGTGACGATCAAATGGACTATACTCGCTCGTGATTGGTGAAATGAAAAAAGTACAACATAGAAAGAGTGTTATCGATAATCAGTACTCATTTATTTTCCCTCAATTTAATCACAACGTCTCGAGAAATATTGAGGCACACTAGCGAGAAATATTCAGAGACAGGACAGCTTACATAATAATGTAAGTACTTATTCTGGTCAAAAGAATCTAACGTTCGTTGTTTTGATACGAGCCCACGAATATTACAGTGTTTTCCCAGGCAGAACTTTGGCTTCTTTTATTTGAACAGTTTTAAACTAACTTGATTGTCATTGTTAGGCGAGGTGGCGTCATAGATCTGCATGATATCTTAAACAACTCAAGATAGTATCCTTTAATGTTCAGTTGAAATAGTGAATTGTGGTACCAATTGAGAAAATACAGTGATAAATGTACATTTACCAATACAAATATCATTTATTTAAGCACATATCCAACGGAATACTTATTTTCCTTGCATATTCTGAATATTCTTCACAAACATCAGTATAATAAACGATGATTGTTTGACTCTTTGAAACACTGTATGTTATTAAACTTAGCATACAGCCATGCATTTCTGACTAAAATTACCATTAATAAACAGCATTCAGGCTGGAAAGGGCATCTTTTTTTTAAACACGTTGTTACTGAAACAAACCCTGCGCGTTTTATAGAATGACCGTAGGGACAGCAACAAAAACTCCTATTGTCTGACCCGATGTTAAAAATGGACTCTAACCGACAGATGATGATTCGGACCTGTATTGTTATTTCGCAGATCACACAGCATAAAATATATTAATAGTTGGTAAATTCTGCATAATGTATAAGGACAAAGCGATTTCATAGGATAATTTATGCATGTACATTCGACTTTTACCATGGTGCTAAATATGAAGTTTTTGTGTAAGTAAATTGCAGAAATTGCTAATGTATACTACGTGATTGTCCGTTCTTTCGTTGGTCACTTCATAGTGTTGACGCAACTCTTATGTAAGACACTAGTTGAAAGACAATTACTCAATTTGCAGGTCTATACTTAAAAACTAGCCGTTAAGACACAGAGGCGACATGTAGATAAACTTCTGACCTACACACAATCTCTCAATTCCTTCTTCTGATCTACACACACAATCTCTCAATTCCTTCTTTTGATCTACACACACAATTCTCAATTCCTTCTTCTGATCTGCACATACACTCTCTCAATTCCTTTTTCTGATCTACATACACAATCTCTCAACTCCTTCTTCTGATCTACAAACATAATCTCTCAATTCCTTTTTAATTGGTTTTAGATCGAATGGACGTAACTTCTGATCTACACACAATCTCTCAATTCCTTTCCAATTGGCATTAGATCGAATGGACTTAACTTTTGATCTACAAACATAATCACCCAATTCCTTTCCAAATGGCATTAGATCGAATGGACGTTGTTTAGTTGATAACACTGAAAATCGTGTGATTGTTAAAACGCATTTCATAATATTCATGTGAACGGAATAAACGATACCGACACGCATTTGTTACTTGCACATACATAATATGCAAATGTAGATATTCTCCAGGCATCGCAAGCTGACGTACACTCAGAAACTGTATGATGCAAACACACTTATCTTTTTCTACTTATACGCAAATAGTGCTTTATAGTCAGAACGCACATGTCATAATCATTAGGAATAATTAACAAAACATTGTCCGTTTTTCGTGCCTAAAATGCGATGGCGTTGTAAGTTATTTTGCTTCCAATTGGTAGTGGTACAGTGCATGGTAATGCAAAGTAGAAAATAGACAATGCAATAATGGAAATCGAATTAAATGTTAATATGCGTGATTGAATATCAAAGAGGACTTAACATTACTCCCCATGATGCTTTATTTTTGCGTTCAAATTATGTTACATAAATATGTCTGTTTCCCAATACAAAGATTACAAAGAACGTTAGAGTGATTCATAATATTAAAACTATATATGCCCAATTTTCCGGTTTCATCGTTTCTTCACATGGATCAAGTGCCATTTATTACCTCTTAATGCGAATGAACTCGAAAATATGCAGGTATACTCCGTAAAAAACTCAAGTGTGCATTCCCAATGGAATATCCGTATGTCTGTCCAGTCTACTAACACCTGCTATGCACGCATTCTCTTGCTCGTAAACGAATTTAAGTTTGCATACTCAAGTGTCTATCAAGTTTTAAAGGTCAACATGAAATCTACACCCAATCTACGTACACAGAATACACAAACGCAATTAAATCTAAACCACGATATATCCACGATATAACCATTACTCTGAGAAATTTGATTCTAAGACTTTTGAGGTATGTTAATAAAAAACAACACCTTTCTTATAAATGATTAACGACCAAACAACAATCACATCGGCAGAAAATTGCCAAATTGCCGTTTTTTAATCAATTTACGGACATTAGTATTAATCTTGCTTGTTCAATTTATCAACCAAGTGCGTAACCGACAACATTGAAATATTCGCTTAAGAAAGAAAGAATTGTTTAAGGCATTTTCAAAATAAGCAAATATGGTATACTTTCACTGGAAATGTGTTTTATGTACACTCGTTAACAGCAATAAAAAAAGGCAAAAAACTTTTAAAGAATCCCATCACATAAGTAACAATTAAGCTTATTAAAAATTACATTGACTATGGCTGTTCCGTTGTGAAAAAACTAATACTGCGTGGTCTCATCTCATAATATTCACAACAACGATACTAAAACTAAACGAAGCAAGACGTTTCAAATTTAATATTGAACTGGTATCATTAAAAGCGAATAAATACAACGAAACACCTTCTATGATATTAACATGATATTACCGACAATGGTATTCAAGACATACATAATGTCGTTTCAAAACAATACACCTGTACATACAAGATTCCTACAGAATAAGTCAAAACATATCATATTTATATAATATTGATTTAATTTTTTTTAATTTTAGGGCTACGAATAAAAGCGCGAACACCACTTATTGGTTAGTGTTTATGACTTGCTATGATAAGATGTTTCTTCAATCTCACAGGCATAAGTGAACATGTTTTCATTTATTAAACAGATATGAACACAATGTAATTAATTATTCAATGGTTTTAATTACTTTAAAAGAAAAGCTAAAATTAACAAAGATATTTAATTGTGCCATAATTATCGAAATACATGTTATACATGTACTCATATCCAATGATTTTAAACAAAAGCAGACATGTTAATTTGTATCTTAATTTAATGTAACTATGTTTGTTGATTATCCCGTTAGATTAGCTAACAATTGCTGTCTCAAGACTCGACTATTCTTCTATAATTGTTTATATTTATGTATACTCTCTAAGGGAGAAAACTGCGCAAACAGATCTATGATGATATATCTACCAAATACAGAGTCGTAGCGTTACTCGCTTTGCGTTTGTTTTTACCAAACCAAGAATGGTAAACGGGACCAAATAATTTCGATTTCAAATATTGATTGTTAAATTAAAATTGAAACGAAATATGGATACATTAATACGTTTCGTGTTTTGCATTATACTTTGTACAACAAAACAACGATAGAATAAGTTGATTTGGTTTTCATATTTTGTTTTTTTAAGTTTTCAGCACAGACTGAAGTAAATGTTCTACATTATAACAAAACTGTGTTCAGATTATATGCAGAACTGATGAGCAAATTATTGTATACCACACATAGCATTTCAAAAATGTGCCCCACACATAGCATAATTACATTTTTTATACAACACTCCGAATCAGATGTATTTGCGCAAACATACAATGTATGCAGCTTCTCTATGAAGTCCGCCCTATTTTTCAAACCTTCGACAATATTATAATGAACGTTTTTGTTGATTGAATAAAAATATACCACACATAGCATTTCACTTCGTGTGTTTTCAAACACGAGATTGCACTTTTTGGAAAAAAACTTAATTAATTTTAAGCAAACTTAACAAAGTTGTGTATTTTGACAATGACCAGGCACTCGTCTTTGTTTTTTGTAAATGGATTTTAATGAATGAAGAAATCATCAAAAACGTTACCTGAAGCGATGTTTTGTTGACATCCGATTATCCCACACATAGTCGAAAAAGTCACGTGGTACAGGCACCTTGTTGTAGGAATTGGTGGAGCCTCTTTATAATACTAACTTACGTGCTTTGTTACATATGCAGTCAACACAGGCTAATCAGGGGCGACACTTTCCTCTTCTATGGTATTTTTTGTTTGCAGAAAGTCTCTTCTTAGCAAAAATACAGTTTGGGCGGAAAATGTCGTCCCTGATTAGACTGTGCGAACTGCACATGCTAATCTGGAATGACACTTTACGCACACGCATTTAACCCCTTTTTTACAGAGCACTGCCCATGTGTATCGTCTACTCATTAGTAAACTGCAATACAACAAGCTATTGAACCTGACTTTTGTCACGTGCACAGGAGGAACTTGTTGGCTGAATAGACGCTAGCTTGCTGTGTTTCACCATACTACCATGACAGCATTCATACACATGCATAATACAACTTAATTCCACACCTAACGGTGAATATATGAATACTTATACGTATACTTATACTTACGATACATTTTGCAAAGCCCTCGACAACGGTTTAGAGGTTAAAGCTGTCTTTTTCGAC
The DNA here is from genome assembly GCF_020536995.1 of Dreissena polymorpha. Taxonomy (NCBI): domain Eukaryota; kingdom Metazoa; phylum Mollusca; class Bivalvia; order Myida; family Dreissenidae; genus Dreissena; species Dreissena polymorpha. Next base: position 64,423,188 of record NC_068363.1, read on the forward strand.
ATTAGTAAAGCATTTGATAAAGTCTGGCACCTAGGTCTTTTACATAAACTGAATGCTATTGGCATCCGTGGAAAATTACACTCTTGTTTTACTAACTATCTTAATGGAAGACGTCAACGTGTAGTACTTCCAGGCGCAGTGTCAAACTGGGCTTCACTAGAGGCCGGTTATCCTCAGGGCTCTATATTAGGTCCCCTTCTTTTTATTATTTTCATAAATGATATTGTTAATGACATTCAAAGTAACATTCGTCTTTTTGCCGACGACACATCTTTATACATTATCATAGATGACCCAAACACTTCAAATTCAATATGACATAACAATATCAACCGAATATTTGACTGGGCACTAAAATGGCATGTCTTATTTTTTCCTTCCAAATCTAAAACACTAACATTCTCCAGAAAGCAACAACCGAATACCTATCAATTCACAATGTTGTCAACGCCAATACATGAAGTAAGCTCTTACAAACACCTTGCAGTTTTCTTTCGAACGATTGTAAGTGGCACATCCATATTAATTACATAACAGATAAAGCATGGAGTCGGATTAATATCATGCGTAAACTGAATTGCAAAGAGAAATTAACTGGGAACCGCTAAAAGATCGACACGAGAAACATCAACTAATACAAAATGCAAAATTCACTAACCCCTAAGTACTTGACCGACCTTGTACTTCAACATGTCGGAGCTGCTTCTAGGTATACTCTCCGTGATGCACATGAATTACACACACCCGAATCAAGATCAACGCTCTACTATAATTCCTTTCTACCAGCAGTCATTCGAAAATGGAATGTACTACCAGAAGAAATTAAACATAGTGAATCGTTGAATATATTTATATCCAACCTTAAAAAAATGATTAAAACACCACCGTACTTTTATGTAGGAAAACGTTACCTCCAAATACTTCATACGCGGCTAAGGACTAAATCGAGCGCACTTAATGAACATCTTTGCTCAAGAAACATCATCGCATCCCCATTGTGCTCCTGTGGAGATATTGAGTCCAATCACCACTTCCTTCTCGTATGTCCTCGCTTTAACACTAGACGTATTAAATTAATGAATAATATCACCGGAATAACCAGTTATGCTGAGCTTGATATAATACTTTTCGGTAATACACATCTTAACGAAACTGAAAACTCTGAAATTTCCCTACATGTTCAACAATTTATTACAGAATCCCGGCGATTCGCTTAACAACCCGGTTACTATTTGTCGTGGCTATTTTAAATCATAGTCCTCGCATTTACAATCCTTCATCCTTAATTGGCTATTTGCTTATTGTTCTCTTTCTTTGTTCTCTATTTTAGGTCTCGTGTTTTCTTCTTTTTTTCAAACCTACGTATAAGTATCACTCACATTTCCTATGTGTAGCATCAACTAAGTTATGTTGTTCCTAATACACTGGCAATAATTTGTAAACATAATCCAAAGGAGAGAAACCATATAAGAATTATTTATTTCGTTTCAATCCTTTTCTGATATATATTGTATTGTGCATTTTGATAAATTGTACTTGATAAAAGAAATAAATATATTTAAACTATAGAATTGCATTTGTGGCAAACACATTTTTTATAGCATATTGTAATTATATTAAAAGTTGAATGTGCATAATTAAAGGATTGTCCACTCCGTCGACCGCGGCCCGCAAACCTTTTATTAGACATTGTAAACACTAAAAGACTTAGATCATGGAAGATATATTCGGCGTTTGAATACATACGGACTACTCAAGGACGATTATGTCAGAAATAGAATGTTTGAATTGAATGGCTATTTATTCATCAGTTGTAAAATTACATGTCATACTAAACTGTTCAATGCCGGCAGAACATTCAAGATTTAAATATAATCATTTTTTGAACTTAAGTCTAACCCTGGGTTGATGGGTAATGGCCCTGAGAATATATGGGCCGTGTTCTGTGAAAAAGGGTTTTAATGCATGTGCGTAAACTGTCGTCACAGATTAGCCTGTACTTCCACACAAGCTAATCAGGGAAGACACTTTACACTTTTATTGTATTTATATCAAGGAAGACATTGAAATGTGTTGAATACGCATTTTAGCACTAACATAGCATAAAATATTAGAATATATTCACAAATATGTCTGTTGTTGAAGTATTTTTCCCCATATATTATCACCCTATACAAGACAAGGCACGACACGTACATCACAGAAATATAGACTAAATTAGCCATATACAATGATTCCCCAAAGCACATTTAAAGGTGCTTTTCCATGTTTTGGTAAAATGACAAAATAAAAAAAAATGTTTCAGATTCGCAAATTTTGGTTGTGATCTTTGTGATGGAACAGTAATACCAAATATTTACCATGCTCTAAAACATAAATTACATGCATCTTTTGACGATTTAAAAACCTGAAAATTATAAAGCGTCGCAACGCGTAACGATTGAATAGTTTGGAGAGTTCTGTTATTGCCGTTATATTTTGTGATACTGCGAGGATTGCTAATATAATGTATAAAATACATCAATAGTTGTATGGGCACGGATGGCCGAGTGGTCTAAGCGATAGACTTTTACTCCAAGGGTCAGTGGTTCGAGCCCAGTTGAGGGTTACTTTTTTCTTTCTTCAATTGTATTCTTGTCTTTTTACTGGAGCTATTTAGATTCAGTGTTTACATTGATCAATATAAAGCATTTAATGAAAAACCTCAATACATGCAAAAATCTGTGTTAAGGTCCCGTTAAGAAAAAAAACACAACCAAATGGTGCTTTGGCATTACATATTATCGATTACCATGTATATATATATATATATATATATATATATATATATATATATATATATAGTTATATATATATATATATATATATTTATATACAGGCATTTCCCCAGGGGATTTTGATCAGGCCTAGCGGCGAGACAGCGCGGAAGGGGGTAGGTGCGGAAGGGGGCGGGCCCCGTTTCGCGTGTCGACTTTTTAAATTTTGTAAATGATCTAAATCAAAATCTACACTATTTCAAAGCAATTAGAATACAAAATATTATTTTATTACTTTTTATGTTTTCTTAATTTATTTCATTTATGTTAAATATTTTAATATTAGATAGCAAGCAAAAAAGCAGTAGGCATTTCAACGCCAAATAATTGAAAAAACAACCACAATACATATTTTACCACAAGTACACAGATTAACATTGTTTTTAAAAAAAGTTCTCCGTAGCTCGTCCTGGTGCCAGACATCCACCATTCTTCCAAAGTCCACTGCCTCATTGTCTTGTCCTGTTATGCTGACCACCATTAGAGCATTGAGGACTGCAGACTTCAGGCGAGAACAATTGTTAACCCTTTTCATTGAGCTGAAGCCCCTATCGCAGACTCAAATACACACGATGTGTTAATTACTCTGACATTAGATCTTTAAATCGTTTCGAATGAAAAAGAACGAGATATTTAAGCTAAAAATGCATATTTTGTTTGTTAGTGTGTTTTTGACAGCCGAGTCAAGCATCTACCAGCTGAAGATGTATTTGTAGGGAGAAGTAGGCGAACAACTTACCTAGGTTAGTATGAGGGATATAGTTTGTTGTATGAAGAATTTCCTGTTTCCTGTTTCATCAACCAGCTCAAGTTCTGAAGGCTGCCATCATGTTACTCTTTTGTAGAGAGCACAGATCTTCAAACTGCCCAACCGAATTTCTCAGTCGGTTTACCCTGATGTGTTTGGCCTGGAAGTGGGTCTTTGTATTCTGATCGAGACTTGGTGAGTCCCTTGCCATCCATGTGTAAGGCACCTGTACCCATGGAGCAGTACCGTCTTCCAAACGCACTGGTCACTATATGTGACGAATGCACCCAGAGAACGGTACACCTATGAAACTAGTTATCAAACATTTTTTTATTAATAGTGTAATTTATGTTTACATATGTTACATATGATTTCATATTGAAATATAACTATGTTAAATGTCTAATCTTTATTACAAATATCTGATATACTGTTACAGAGACTATTCAGTAGTTGGCTTGACCAAGAAGCAAGTAATTGCAGATTTCCCAGACCCAATAACTGGTCGTTTCTTAGTTTTAATCATTGTTGTCATGCACAACAACTTAAGACAAGAGCACCGCCTTGCGGGTGCAGAACGCTCATCTATTTTCTTTTTAAAGGTGAAGGGACTCTCATTTTCAATCACAAAGGAGGGAGGGGTGGAGTGAAGAGCGGTGCATTGTGTGGGGGTGTGGACATTTATTACATTATCTTCCAAAAATGCGAAAAAAAGGAAAAACAATCGGGGGGGGGGGTGGGGGGGGGGTGGGGGGTGGGGGGTTGGGGGTGGGGGGTGGGGGATGGGTGGGGGTGGGGATTCTTGGGTGCGATGGTTGGACGGTATTTCAAACATTAAATAATAAAAATAAATATTTGTTTTTTAACTGTTTCAAAAAAAAATAAATTTGGGGGGGGGGGGTGAGGTGGGAGGGTATAGTGTGAGGGTGTGGTGGTAATTTGTGAGATGATCTTTAAAAAAAAATAGGGGGGGTATTCGGGTGGGGGGAGGGGGGGTGGGGGGGATTCTTGGGTGCGATGGTTGGACGGTATTTCAAACATAAAATAATCAAAATAAATAGTTTTGTTTTTTAACCGTTTAAAAAAAAATTCGGGATGTGGTGGGGTGGGGGGGGGTGAGGGGTATAGTGTGAGGGTGTGGTGGTCATTTGTGAGATGATCTTAAAAAAAATAGGGGGGGGTTCGGGGGTGGGAGGTTCGGGGGGGGGGGGGGCACGGGCGATGGTTTGGGTGGAGTCTATTGTGGTATGTCAGGTAAGAGTATTTTTGTCAAAGTATCAATCAAATCTAATCACAAATAAAGAAGTTATGGCAATTTTAGCGAAATTTAATAATTTGACCTTGAGAGTCAAGGTCATTCAAAGGTAAAGGTAAAATTCAACTTGCCAGGTACAGTAACCTCATGATAGCATTAAAGTATTTGAAGTTTGAAAGCAATAGCCTTGATACTTAAGTAGGAAAGTGGATCGAAACACAAAATTTAACCATATATTCAAAGTTACTAAGTCAAAAAAGGGCCATAATTCCGTAAAAATGACATCCAGAGTTATGCAACTTGTCCTTTTACTGTACCCTTATGATAGTTTGCGAGTGTTCCAAGTATGAAAGCAATATCTATGATACTTTAGGGGTAAAGTGGACCAAAACACAAAACTTAACCAAACTTTCAATTTTCTAAGTATAAAGGGCCCATAATTCCGTCCAAATGCCAGTCAGAGTTACATAACTTTGCCTGCACAGTCCCCTTACGATAGTTAGTAAGTGTTGCAAGTATGAAAGCAATAGCTTTGATACTTAAGGAATAAAATGGACCTAAACACAAAACCTAACCAAAATTTTCAATTTTCTAAGTATAAAAAGGGCACATAATTCTGTCAAAATGCACGCCAGAGTTATCTAACTTTGCCTGCCCAGTTCCCTCATGATAGTAAGTAAGTGTACCAAGTTTGAATGCAAAAGCATTGATACTTTCTGAAAAAAGTGAACCTAAACGCAAAACTTAACCAAAATTTTCAATTTTCTAAGTATAAAAAGGGCACATAATTCAGTCAAAATGCACGCCAGAGTTATCTAACTTTGCCTGCCCAGTCCCCTCATGATAGTAAGTAAGTGTACCAAGTTTGAATGCAATAGCATTGATACTTTCTGAGAAAAGTGGACCTAAGCGCAAAACTTAACCGGACGCCGACGCCGACGCCGACGCTGCCGCAGACGCCGACGCCGACGTGATGACAATAGCTCATAATTTTTTTTCAAAAAATAGATGAGCTAAAAAATTGTTTGCAAGTATATAGCGTATTCCTTAAATATCATAGAGCATATTGAATGTGAATAATAAAATGTTGGTGCTGTTAATATGTAGTCGCAATTGGGAAAATAGCGTGGACACATTTTAAAAAGGCGAGACCAATCAAACGAGACGTTTGACTGCATTTAATTGTAATTATTAATTCAATTACCTACTGTATGTATGTATTTATTTTGACCTTGCGGTCAAGGATAACCCATGAAAGTGCAAGCACTTATTTCCAATGGGGTCCTTTGGTTTTGCTGAAGAGACAGCAAGCAGAAGAGACAGTATTGGGATACAAGGAATCCGCGTGCGATACCCTAGCTCTTTGCGAATAGATAACTTGGTTCGTTTACGTGCTCAGTGTATAGCACCGATACACGCGAGAATTACCTGGGTTTCATACCAGTACATCTCTAGTTGGTCGGGGAACACTTGTGGCATTTCGGAAATTTCCAGTGCCCCGGCCGGGATTTGAACCGGGGACCTTTGGAATGGTAGACAAGAGTGTTACCACTCGACCACCGCACCACCCACTACTACTGCAACAAACACCAGTTACTGCTGATTTTTAAATACCGCTGAAATACTCGTTAATATTTAAAATAAAACAAACACACACATTTAGCATACCTTTTATTTGCTATTACGCAACGTGTACCGGTATAACCGATCTATATCGACCATTAATAGTGGACAAACAACATCATTGACCCCCATAGACGTCCCATAAAACGTCTACACCTCATATCTAAGTCTTTATGCCCACAAAGATTATGAGCGCGTGCTTGTTTTGGTTGGTCATTGGCCGAATGCAGACAATATTCGGACCATAACTTGCAAGCGCTTTCGAAATCTTAAAGCGTCGCGGCGACATGATCAGAAAATCAAGCGCCGCAACGAAATATATTTTTAAGTCCAAGCACCGCGGTGCCGCTGTTGTAAAACCGCCTGGGGAAATGCTTGATAGCAGGGTCGATTTATGATTGAGTACGATCAATGTGACGAGTAGTACCATGGGTACTGTGCGAGGGCGGTTCATGATTTAGTGCGATCACTGTGATGAGTAGTACCGTGGGAAATGTGTGAGGTCGGTTCATGATTTAGTGTGATCACTGTGATAAGCAGTACCGTGGGTAATGCGTGATGGCGGTTCGTGATTGAGTGCGATCACTGTGATGAGCAGTACCGTCGGTCATGTGTGAATTCTTCTGCCCTCAGATGGTTTTGACATCCTGAAATACCGCTGTCCATTGAAGTAATTCGTGTTTGTTTTTACACGTTATAATATAGACAGCCGTGGCGTTTCTGCTCAATGTCTGATTACTTGTTTTGCACAGGCTGGACTGTGCGATGGCATATTTAACATTAAATGTTATGTAATACAAAAGTATTTCTGAATATGAAAACAGGCCTCTTTTTTTCTTAACGTGAATGAAATATTAAAGATTTATGTTTCAAGCTCACAAAATTTAAACTGTAAAACTATAACGCGCATTGTTGTTTAAAAGTTGAATACCACATGCGTGTAACATAACAATACTGGACATTTGTCGGGACTAGGAAAAATTTACATCTTTGTTTTCTAGAAAGGAAGAAGGTATGTGACTGTAAAATTGTGTTAAGTCAAGAAAAGCATCTTCATCAACAACACCAAAATAAAGCTAAAATAATAATAACAAAATGCATATAAAACAAATTTACAACGCATTTTAAAATCATACAATGTACAAAATATTGACAAAGATAATTTTATAAAAACATGATAAAGTGCAAAACATTTATTGTTGGATGATATGTTGTTTGTCCTATTAATTTTGTTTCAAAATATTAAGTAATATATACACGAACTCATCACAAGTTATGTTTTTAATTAAAAACATCAAACAAACATGATTAAACCTGTTGTATTAACGCAACAAATCTGCAATTAAGTAAAATCACGTAACAATTTAAAAAGAAAACAATCAATCAAAAACATAATTTTTGTCAGGCGTTTGTAAACAAAAGACTTTATCTTTATGAATTGTGTATATACACACATATAGTATGCACATCTTGGTATTTAATCGTATATATGCTTATTAAATCATCATACGTGCGTAGCAACGTACTGTATTCTAAAAATACCTTTAAATGTAATTAAAACGGGAGAGGAGAGCTTAAAAAGTAATACAAATAAGAGGACCCGGATGATACGTGATCGCTCACCCGACATACAGAGGTAAAATACTCGAGATGCCTGGTCTGTGATTACTTTTTACTACAGAGGCTTACATTTGACACGCTAAATAGTGGATCAGTTTACGATCAATATAATATTTTAGTGCCCAAAATATTTACACAAGTTCCACCCTTCCTTTCAGAGGTTATTTTGCTAAATAGTATAACTATAAATCAGGTTACTCATCGGGCGTGGTCAGCTTTTGTCCCAGAGGCATGAATATGTAACACACTTTATATAAGACCACTATCGGAGGTGATATACTCAGTATTAAAGCTCGGGACCTTGTAGTTTCGGATAATACTTACATGTGTGTACGGCTGTGTGTTCATATTATAATTATGACCCCTTTGTGTATGGTCTATTTTCAAGCTTCTGGCATGATTTGAATACATTTTGTAAGTTGGGAAGTAAAACTGATGATCCCCGGGTCGAGGACACTGTTCATCCCAGGACCATAATTAAAATAAATTTCTGAAATATCCTTTAGGTGATGCCACATGCCAAAGACAATATTAGTTTTTAAGCAATTCTCAACATAAGTCTGTGTAAAACTGTTAACCCTCGGAGTGGGGCTAGTATTGACCCCAAAGAGCATCATTAAAATAAAAATTGTAGAGAACCACATTGCAATACTATATATGAACTATTTAAATCACATAAACTTTCGGTGTAATTGGAGATTGATGACTTTTTAAATCTCAAAACACCAGGAGGTACTTGTCACCTAATTAATCAAATTACAGAAACGAGTTGAACAATTTCAATAGAGGATCACAACAGAAAAATTACTATATTCCAATATGTCGTCATGAGAACGCTGTGCAAAGGTGAGCTAAAACACACGCACATACAAACACCTCCACCCACGGTTTAAAACAGATATGTAATAAACGATCAAAACATGCAAAGGATACTGGCGTTCGCATAGTTCCGAAAACTATATACAAGTTGGTCCCTATATATATACAATGTACATCTTATTGCTATTATATAGTCAAGCTACGTTACATAGTACTGTTTCTTATATACAGTGCGAATTGGTTCTATGCAAATATAAACCAATCAAGTTAAACCAATCAAGTAATCATTTGAGCCGCTTTCTATGAAAACAGAGCTAAATGCATGTGCGTAAACTGTCATCCCATATTAGTCAGTACTTTCCGCTCAGGCTAATCAGGGACGACACTTTACGCCTAAACTAAATGGTTTTCCAAGAAGAGACTTCCTTTTAACGCAAAATACAATACATGCGAAAAGTGTCGTCCCTGATCCTGATTAGCCTGTGCGGACTGCAACAACTAATCTAGGACGACACTTACGCACATGAATTAAACATTAAGCATACTCTTTCCAGAGCAAGGCTCATTTATAAGGGTAATTTATTTCAATCGACGGCCACTTCGTATACACCGATGTGTGTCTCTTTCTCAGATCGTCTCTTTACCAAGTCGCCTTTTTATCAACTCGTCTCTTTATCAAGTCGCCTTTTTATCAACTCGTCTCTTTATTGAGACGCTTTTTTATCGACTCGTATCTTTATCGAGTCGCCTTTTTATTAAATCGCCTCTTTATCGAGTCGCCATTTTATAAAATCGTCTCTTTATTGTGTCCTAGACTGATCAAAATCCTTGTCATAGTTAGTGAGGCCGGTGCTGTTGGTGTTGCTGTGCTTCCGCCTGGTGTCATCCGAGTCCGAGGTGGTCGCCTTGTACTTGGACATGTCGCAGCATAACTTTCTCCATGCGTTCCTAATCTGTAATGATGATTTTTATGATTGTTTAATAGTAATAAACGTAAATAATTTTAATAGTAATAACGGTAAATAAAAATATATAAACAATAAAAATAATAATTAATAAAATAATAAGTAAATAAAAATAAATGAAAATAAATATAATTAAAACAAGCACAACTTTTTAAATCTAACATAACGTCCCCCAAACGTTCTGTATATGTAATGTTGGTATTAATGATTGTTAAATAGCAATAAAAGTTCATATAAATAAAAATAAATGACAATACATAATAAAACATTAATACAAATAAATAATAAAAATAATAAATAATAATAAGTAAATAAACACTAATAAAAATAAATGAAACAAATGATAATTACAACAAGCGCAACTATGTAAGACTAACATAACTTTCTCCAAGCAATCCTTATCTGCAATGATGAAATAATGTTTTTGTCATTTAAATGAGAGAGATGTTATAAGTCCAGTCGATGTGTGTGAAAATTGTTCACAAAATGATAAAAGCATGAAACTTTGCAAAAATGGAGTTTAGATTATAACAATTAATTTCGGAAATGGACCCATCTTAAAATTTAAATGGCGGATTGTGGCAGCCATTTTATAATGGCGGCCATAATTTGTTCATAATATCTTCAAAAAATAACAATGATATTTTTCATCTATTTCAATAAAATTTGGTATACAAATCTCTAATAATATCCCCAATCAATAAACTTCTTCAATTGGCAAAAATACGACGGCCATCTTAAATAGCGGCCATTTTGAAAATTACATTTTTCAAAATAGTCCAAAAAATAAATGCATGTTTTTAAATTATGTTATATTAATATTAGGCAATCTTTTTTCATGAAAATTACAAACGCTTACATATAATTTTTAATGTATATCATAACACATTATCTATGTCAATCATTTTTCAACTCAATACATGCACATATCTATTCTGGATACCAGACTAAAATATTCTGCAGTAATTATCGCGACGCGCTGAGCAATTGCGTTCGCAACCTCTGTCATTCCAGCACATGCTTGTGTAAATATCTGGGATACTTTAAAAAGAGCAATACTGGTCTTTCTTAATGACGTAAGCCACGTCAAAAGAAAATTAAAACACGTCCAATTGTCAATGACATTTAAACGAAAACAATGTTTACAAAATACACAGATCAGTTTGACAAATTATACAGGATGCATATGGCCAATTTCGGATATTATTGTAACATGGTAAATATTTTCATTTGGATAAAATTGCATACATTATTTTAATAATTGTATTACAAAAGGTGGGTGGTGAAAATAGTTTAAAAGATCGGATTTTGTACACAGAAAAGTCGCATCGTTAAATAAGACGAAGGTACAAATATTGTACAAAAAAGTTTCGTCTTATACACCAGAAAATACGGCAAATAAAAGGTTTTTATGCAAGTTTTTGTAAATTGCAGGTTTACCCAAGTAGTTCTTGCATTTCAAAAAACATGTGACTTTTAAAGATATAATGGCAAAAAAAGTAAACTTGTAGATGTTCATGATATACCTACCGTAAAACCTCTGATCCATTCGATTGGAAATAATGTTTGATTTGTCAAGAGAGAACACACGAGGAATTACAATGTCCTGCTGATACGAAAAGAACTGATGTAGTAATTGGAGCTGGTTACTATTCATTTGGAACTATTATACAAATATGTAAAGTAATAAACTGGTTCCCTGTAAAACTTAACTAACAGCAACTGGATGAAGAAAATGGCGTTAAATCAACACTTCAAATACGCAAGGCAAAGTGGCGTAAAACGTGCAAAAACAAATTTTCTGATCCTAAGATGTCAGGAAAAAAAAAGAAACAAACATCTGATTTAGTTGGAGATTCACAATCTGGACAGGGAAGTAAACTAACCAGACCAGTTGTGGTTATACAACAAAAACAATGATGCCCGGATGCTTTTTTGTGGGGATGAGTTTGGAGACCTTCATGAGGCATCAACATTCATGATAGACAGACGAGTTCGGGAATGTGCACAAGAACTACAAGATAAAATTCTTTTAGCTAAACTAATTGCTGGTGATCTAATATCACATGAGGCGGCGAAATATCATACCACCTGCTTGATAAACCTTTATAACAGGACACGAAAACATGTTCCAAAAACCGAGGAGGAACGTCAGGAATCGGTCGTTCAAGGACTCGTTCTTGCCGAATTGGTAGAATTTATTGATGCATCACGATCTGAAACTGATGCCGTCCCGGTATACAAGCTGATAGACTTGCAAAAACTATATAACGAGCGTCTTGAACAATTAGGCGTCTCTGTTGAAAGTCGTGTCAATGCAACACGTTTGAAAAATAGGATATTGGCTGCCTTACCAGATTTACAAGCCCATAAGCAAGGGAAAGATTTTCTTTAAGTTTTTAAAGAAGATGTTGGCAAAGTTCTCAAGCAGTCAACATCTTGTAATTACGATGATGAAGGTATAATGTTAGCAAAAGCAGCAAAGATAGTGAGAAGGGATATGCTGAATACAAAGTATCGAATTACAGGCACATTCAATGAACGCTGCCAACAAGAATCAGTTGCAAAAACGTTACTTTCATTAGTTAGAATGATCCTAGGAGGACCCATCATTGAGATTCATGCTAGTAATGTTGTCGAATCGCAATCAATACTAATCATTTATCAGCTATTACAGTTCAACTGTGCAATACATCGTCGAAAAGATGCAGATGCAATTTACCATTCTTCAGATAAAGAGTCTCCATTGCAAATATACTAAGGAATGTTTATCCACACAGAAACAAGAAAAAGGGATCTTGTTGATACACTTTTCAGTTTAGGACTCAGCATATCGTATGACAGGTTGATGGTGTCTCGAAAAACTTCATGGCAATATTTTTACAACCGGAGCAGTTGATACTATTGACCACAATTTAAGCTCCACTACAGCTAAAGGATCATTGCATGGAACAGAGATTTTTCTATTTCAACACCCAGAAGTTGATAACCTAGGTCTGACAGAGAAGGGACCTTTATCAATGAAGACTTGAAAAGAGACAATATAAAACCATTCATTCATTCAATTCTCTCTGCGCCGTCTGGTGCTTGAGGCGACGGCAAGGGAACGCCACTTTGGTCTGTCAGCTGCTGTTGCGGGTGCTGTCTGCAGAGTGAGGCATCTGTTCTTGCGCTCTCGCTCAGCGGATCGGCGCCACGTTTCTTTCGGTCGTCTACGGTTTCTTTTCCCCTGTGGCGTCCATCTAAGTGCCACCCTGGGTAGCGAGTCGGGTGGCATTCTGCAGACGTGGCCTAGCCATCTTCATCTCCTCAAAGCGATGGTCTCAGCGATGCTGTTTGCACAAGCTCTTCTACGCAGTTCCATGTTCGCGATCATGTTTGGCCAGAAGACTTTCAAGATCCGTCGTAGGCACGTGTTCTGGAAGACTTCCAGTTTGCGCTCGTTGGTAGCAGTAGTCTTCCAGCACTCAGACCCATACAGAAGGACGCTCAGCACGTTGCTCTTGAAGAGTTTGTTGCGCATGCTAAGACTTGTGGTCCTCCAGATGGGCTTCAGCATTGCGAAGGCTTGGCTTTGCTGATTCTCGTGTTGAACTCCCTTGCACAGTCTCCATCTGTGGTGACCTTGCTGCTCAGGTAAACGACCATCTTGCAGAGGCTGGCCATTGATGGTAATTGGGTCGCCCACTTTGGTGTTCTTCCTCATGACCTGAGTCTTTCCAATGTTGACCCTGAGACCTATGGTGCTTGCTGACAGTGCCAACTGTTATGTCTTCTGCTGTTGATGTCCTGGTTCCTGCTAGCAAGTAGACCGATATCGTCGGCGAAGTCCAGGTCATCTAGCAGCGATGTCAGCGTCCACTGTATTCCTTGCCTCCTTCCCTCTGTGGTGCGGCGAATGATCCGGTCAATTGCCATTGAAAAGAAGAGCGGCGAGAGGATACATCCTTGCTTCACTCCAGTTTCCACCTTGAATGGTTCAGTGACCTGGTTGTTGTGGACGACTCTGCGCTCAAAGTTTTCGTACAGAGACCTGATGACGTTGACAATTTTCTTAGGGATGCCATAATGTCGCAGAATCTTCCAGAGAGAGTCTCGGTGTAGGCTGTCGAAGGCCTTTTCAAAGTCCACAAAAACCACGTAGAGGGATCCATTCCATTCATGGGACTGTTCAAGGATCTGCCTCAGGACAAAGATGTAGTCGATGCAGGACTTGCCTTTCCTGAAGCCTGTCTGTTCCTGGCGAAGGATACCGTCGACAGCTGTTGAGATGCGTTGGAGGATGATGCAGCTGAAGATCTTACTGGTGAGAGACAGTAAAGTGATGCCTCGCCAGTTGTTACAGTTCCCCAGGTTTCCTTCCTTGGGCAGTTTGACGATGGTGCCGGTCTTCAATTCGGTTGGCGCTTCTTCACTGTCCCAAATCTTTTAAAGAATCTAGCAAAGGAGCTGCGGTGTCACGGTGTCTTCTGCTATCAGCATCTCAGGGCACACTCCATCGTCGCCAGGTGCCTTCCCATTCTTTAGCTTATGGATGGCTTCATTGACTTGACTCTTCAGCTTCAGGAATGTCGGCGAGGGCTGGTGGGTCTGGGCGGTTTAGGATGGACTCGAAGTGTTGCTACCATCTCTTCAACTTCTCCTCTTCCAAAGTGACATGCGTTCCGTCTTCAGCTCTCACAGGAAGGGCATTGTGCTGGCCGTAGTCGCCCTTAAGCTTCCTGGTGTTCTGGTACACTGTCCACATGTCATTGTGCTCGGCTGCTGTCTCCGCCTCCTCTACCAGCCTATCTATGTACCTCCTCTTGTCTCTTCTGGCTGATGTCTTCACCACCTTGTCTTTCTTACTATATTCCTTTGAAATTATTTCCTTAAGTCTTAGGGATTTGGTGTCCAACAGTTTGTTTTTTGATCTGTCTTCTTTTTGCTATATGAGAACATGTATCTTCTGAGATCCATGCTATCCTGTTGCTCTTTCTGAAGCCTAGAACTTCCTCTTATGTCTCTTTCATTACTCTATTGAAGCCTTCGATGGTCAGTGCTGTCTCATCTTCCAAAATACTTAATCTATTCCTGAGGGTTATATCTTACCGCTTCTTTCACTTTTGGGTCTTTCAACGTAACCACATCGTAGTGTTGGTTCTTGATGTCTCCCGTCTTGGCTTTCCTGAGCTTCAAAGGCACCTTGGCCCCAAGAAGACTATGGTCGCTGCCGATGTCTGCATGTCGCATCACACGCACGTCCTGCAGAGATAGCCTCCACCGACTGTTGATGATAATGTGGTCGACCTGGTTCTGGGTCCTGTCGTCTGGTGATGTCCATGTAAATTTGTGGATCTCCTTTTGCGCGAACAGGGTCCTTCCTATGAACAAGTCGTTTTGTTGGCAGAAGTTGACTAGTCTCTCCCCGTTGTCGGTGATCACACCCACTCCATGTCTTCCCATGGTCCTCTCTCTGTCTTTGTTGTCGCAGCCAACCTTAGCATTGAAGTCGCCGAGCAACATCAGCACGTCGTGTTGGGGGATGTCCTCTTAAACTCTTTGAAGGGCATCGTAGAATGCATCCTTGTCCTCTTCTTCCGCGCCGTCTATTGGTGCGTAGCCCATGACAACAGACAGCTTGGCGTACTTGGAGTTCATCCTGACGTACAGCAGGCGCTCGTTCACAGGTTTCCTCCGTAGCACGGTGTTGGCCTTGCTCTTGCTGATGATGACGGCAACTCCTTCCCGGTGGTCGTTGTCAGTTCTTCCTGACCAGATGATGACTTCTCCGGAACCCACCTTCTGCTTGCCAGAGCCAGTCCATCTTGCGTCTGTTACTCCCATAAGGGTCAGGTTGTATCGGTTCAGCTCACTCACCACTTGTGCTAGATTTCCAGTCTGGTAGAGTGTTTGCACGTTCCGACATCCAACTCTGATCCATCGCTTTGGCGTCAAGAGTTCCGCTATCGGGTTGGGGACGTCCTTGCGGCTTTGATCACCATCCTACATTAGTCCAGTTACCTGGTCTGCTTCACTATCGGCGCCGTTTGTCGCTTGTTCCATTGTTTTTGTTTCCGTAGCAAGTATTTCTTCACGGGATGGGGTTGCTAGCCCCACGCCCAACCCTTCTTCTTTTTCAGCGCGGGCTTGGGACCATCCTTGGCGGATTTATAAAACCATTACAAGAAAGATACACAATAGTACCACCTGTCATTCTCCCTAAGGAGCTAGCTGCTGTACCACTTTTGGAAGGACCATTGACGATCCATTCAGACCATTTCAGTGAAGCACAAGACTTAGAGTATAGGACTATTTTATGAGTAGAGCTTATAATTTATATAAAAGCATGTTGTATAAAAATAACACTAGCGCATATAACCTCAGATATGTACTTAAAAGCCATTTCGCACAGGAATACAAACATACATTGTATATCTATGTAGCACTTTTCATTGCTTTGACAATGCAATTCTGGATAAAGCATCAATCTTAAGATTTTCTATCTGAACATATTCATGCTTACATGTATGCTTAATTGTGCTTAATGTTGCTTATTTACCCCTGGCTTAATCATGTACGTCAAGAGATCGAAAAAGGTGATGAATAAGGCAATGTCTGCTGCAATTAGTCGGCACTTAATAACCATTATCAAAGAGTGTGTACATTTTCTTAATCCATGACAAATAACTGTTATGGCATGTGCTCAGCCACTTTTTGCCCTTGACAAAATCATTCAATGGATTTGGCCCGAGAGATACGCAGAGAATCTTATTGTATTGTACCAATCTTGTTGGTGGTCTTCACATGGAGATTACTGCTTTGAGAACGATTGGCTACAGGATAGTGGCTTGGTGAATGCGTTAATTAATGTTGCATCTGCCGGTACAGCAGACTCATTCCTCAAGTCATCACATGTAATTAGAACCCGACATGCGCACCAGATAACTGCTTGCACCATACATATTTTGATGCATAAAGACTCTACTAAATTCTTAGACAGTGTCGATGATATAGGGGTCAATAGTCACAGTTCTGAGGAGTGGGAAGAAAGAAGAAATGGAAAGTCCACTGTTCAAATTCTGGTCACTTACATTGAAGCTTAAACTAATAATTCTCATCTTTGTAAGGTCTCTACGAGAAAGAAATTTTGAGCTGTATAAAGAATCTTTAACCATGTTAATTCTCTTATTATTCGCGTTGGACCATCCAAATTACGCTCGTTGGCTCCCTATTCATGTGAGAGATATGATTGCGTTAGACAGCGTAGCACCAGGTATAGCGACATAATTCAAGAAGGGTCATTTTGTTATACAAAAAACTCACCACGCATTTTCTGCAATAGCTATCGACCATTTTCATGAGCAAAACAACACATAAGTGAAGGGACAAGGAGGAGTTATCGGGCTTAGAGTGAATGCATCTCAACTTGTACGATAGATGGTATGTGGTCCAGAAATGGCTCGTGTGGTCAATGAGTTTGAGATTTCACAAGAACGTATCAAGCAAGAACAAACTAAAGGGCCGGACATAAAACACATTGAGCAAGTAGAAAGTAAACATAATTCATTTGTTAAAAAGTCCAAGCGATAACAAATACTCCTGAGAAAATGGGGAATCCATTCTTGGAAAATGTGAGGTTCTTTTAGTCCTAGGCACGCGTGACATTGCTGATCCGAAGGTTGCAAATACAAAATATTGAACAGATTGGCAAGAATCAACTAAATCACTTTCTGTTCCTATTAAACAAAACAAATTACATCTATTCAGTTGTCAAGAATCCAAGGATGTCGCATAGGATAAATAGCAAATAAGTTCACTGAAACAAAATTGTTCGCTTTTTTCTCAGTTGTATGTGTCTTGTCAGGTTCGTGACGGTAATCTTGACGAATACTTTCGTCATAAGAATCAAGCGTATCCACCTTCTCTTCCGCAATTCGGACAGTTGAGACTCGGTTTAAGTCAGATTTGTTAGTGCCTCTAGAGAAGATCATCACATCACAAACTGATTGTCCTGATATATACGCTTTGATCTTAGACGGAGCTGTAATTGTCAATATGCTGAAGCCAAGATTCTGCAAGACGTTCGAAGATTATGCCCAAAACGGTTTTTTACCTTACATTGACAACCAATTGAAGACGTGTAGCAGAGTTGATGTTGTATGTGATGAATATTGCCAAGACAGTTTGAAAGCTTCAACTCGTGGCAAGCGTGGAAAAGGAATAAGAAGACGTGTTCATGCACATTCAGCCGTTCCATGAAACTGGGAATCCTTTCTTCGCATTGATTACAATAAGACGGAGGTATTTACCTATCTAGCAGAACAGTTATCGACATTTAAAGCAACCGATGACAATATAGTTCTCTCCACACTCAGAACGGAAGTTGTATGCAATTGAAAGGATACAAGCCAAATATCACCGTGTAACCATGAAGAAGCAGAAACGCGCATTGTGTTACACGTTCAGGATGCAGTACAAACTGGTATGCGTCTAATAATGATCAGAACCGTAGATATTGATATTGTTGTCATTACAATATCGAGTGTGCATAAACTGAACATACTAATCTTGTGGATAGCATTTGGAGTCGGTAAAAAACTAAGATACATTCCAGTTCATGAAATCGCTGCCAATTTGGGATCTTCCAAGTCCAGTGCACTTCTTTTCTTCCATGCCTTCAGCGGCTGTGACCCAGTGCCATCCTTTTCTAATCGTGGAAAGAAGACTGCATGTGAAATATGGTCCGTCTTTGATGAAGTAACTACAGATTTCGAAAAATTGAGTGATAAGCCAGATATCGATAGTATCAATGAATGTACTTCAAACATTCAACGTTTTGTTGTGTTGTTATATGACAGGAGCAGTGATTGCATAACCGTAGATGAGGCAAGAAAATATCTTTTTACTCGAATAGGGCATGAAATCGATAATATCCCACCAAACTCTGTCGCGTTACACCAACACATCAAGAGAGCGGCTTACCAGGAAGGATTTTGCTGGGGACAGTCACTTAACAAACAACAAGAGCCCCAACCACCTAGCTCCTTGGGTTGAAAGCGCAACAAAGTTGGAATGTGGAAACCTTTCTGGACAACCTAACAGCAAGCATCTGAGTCTTGTGCTGAACTCATCAGATGTGGATGCACAAGTGTAAATGGCTGCCGAGGACGTTGCAAGTTTGTAAAAGCAGCTTTGAGCTGTACAACTCTATGTAAATGTGGAGGGCTATGTTATAGGGAATGAATACATTTTCTTTTACTTTGGACTTGACATTAAATTTTTATTTGATCCTGCACATGTGATCTGTGTTGTTTACGGATAGTGAACTCTTAATTAACCTAAATTTGTTTCAATATATTTTCAAATCATACCAATCACTTGCTATTATTATTATGTTTGCAGTGTATATTTTAATCGGATCGTTAAAAATGTTCAAGACAGTTTAATATAATATTTTTCAATGATTTTGGCAAATGTGGCTAGAATTTCATATTTCAAGATGGCCGCCATTTAATTTGATCATATTTATTTTAAATTTGGAATTTGATAACATTGATAAGGTCATTTGCATGGTAAATACAAAATTTCAGGTCAGTTGATACACTTATAAAATTGGATGAATTTTTATATGTATTTTTTGGAAATTTGACGGCCGCCATTTTAAAATAGCCGCCATACCCCTATATACAAATTTTTGAGAATGTGTCCATATCTGATATTGTTCAGTATGTTCGTAGCTAGTATTCTGCGAATTGTCATGCTTTAATCAAAACATGAACAATTCTGGTAAAAATCTGCACAAATCAACTGGACTATAAGTGATCGCAACTAATTTTGTTGCGTGCATATTCCCGTATTTATTTTATTGCGTGTGTTTACCGTTTATGATGATCGTAAATGGTATAGATGTAAATAACTTCCCCCAGCGTTTTTTATCTACAAAATAAGCCGTGTTGTGGAAAAACTGGGCTTAATGCATCTGCGTTAAGTATAGTACCAGTTTCGCTTGTGCAATTTGCGCATGCGCATACGGAACAACACTATCCCCTAAAATGGATTTGTTCTTCGATGAGACTTCCTTTAAACAAAACATTCGGAAAAGTTTTGTCGCTGATTTGCGTGTGCAAACTGCTCAGGCTAACACGAGACGACACTTGACTCACATGCATTTAGCTTTTTTTTTTCAGAAGAAGACTCACATAATGATTTTGTAATTTTAGTGAGAGGATTTTTAAGGTATCGCAACTAAATGTATTGTGTTCTTTTTTTGGTTTCCGTTAATGGTATATGGTACAGTCGTTAGTTCCGGTGACTAGCTATGTGTAATAAACGTCTGGCCCCAAAGTGGTTGACACATTGATGACAAAGTTGAGATTTAAAAATATTTCGATCAATATAAGAAATAAAATCACTTAGTGTTCCCCGACCACAAATGCCAGATGCTTTTTATGTTTTACCGATAACAGAAATTAAATTATCATGACATTATTATGTTGTTCGTCTTTACGTTTAAAGATTTGCAAACATACACATGAAACAACAAATACAATTACACTTCAGTAGTAAACTCAATGTTCCGGACATATTCGTAGCAAATGTGTTGAAGGGACGAGATCACGAATAAGCTAAAATAAATGTTTCATGATACTATATTTTTAAGATATTTCAATCTAAGTAGTGAATACATTTTATAACATTGTTCAACATGCGAAAATACGTCAACACGCTGCATTACATAGTTATAACAGATCTGTACCTGTTTAACCCTTGCGGTGAAAAGAAGAAACACACACAGTCCCTGGAATGCGTTGAAGATGGCAAACAGGTAGTGGAAGGCGATACGGGTATCGTCCACTGTCAGGAACCCGAACACCCATGTTAGTCCTGGCAAAACATACATACATTAGTACCAACACATTTCACATGAACATCACGAGTTTAGCAGCTGTATATTTGTATTTTACCTCAATCATAATACTCAAATTCTTATTGGCTATGCCTAGTCACATGCTGACCTTATTTTTTCTATATTAGGTTTAAATGCCTTTTATATCAATCAAATAACAATACATGACGAAACATAATTAAATAAATGTCTACAATAAATGATTTTAGTCGCAAGCGAATTATTCCTTAATGAATAGTTAGGTAGTAGTCTTTACAGCAGCGTCACAACCCCGAATTGGATCCATTAATTGACTATACTTGACTACATACAACTGTGAAATCGTAGCAATAAGTATATGTTAAGAAGTTCTGATTCATTTTAAGCCTATTTATGTCAATTTAATCCGACGCTTAATTTAGGCTTTCCGAGAAGAACTCGAGTCCATTTGCTTGATAGATAAGTATATCAAGACAAACTCTCAAACGATAAATCAGGATCGATACAGACCAAGATCCACTAAAGACTTTTTCCACTACGCTTTATACCCTTTATGGTCTCTACCATCTACGGACTCTAAGAACTACGGACTCTATCAGTTACGTCAACGCGATTGCAAATGATTCACACTTTTTATATCAATAACCAATCCTAAAGCTAGGTCTTTTTAAACTGGAAGAAATAAAGAAAAACAGATATAAATAATGAAAAAGAAAAGTGCTAACCTAAAATGAAAAAAATGGACACGGCAGCCTGGAAATGCAGAAAGGCCATCTTTCTGTCCGACTGGTTAGACGCCAGATGTTTGTTCTTCCGGCGGAAAAGTTTACACATCACCATTGTAAAGACGATAAGGTTAGATAGTATGATGACGGCCACCGGTATAATGAAACCATAAAGCATTGGATCTCGAGACAGCCAACAACTGAAACATTACTAATATAATATAAAAACACTCTAATTGTGTATCACAAATAATTAATTGACTAGTTTATTCAAACTATATTATTAATCTAAATACGTCACGTTGCGTACCAAGTAAGGATTGCCGATGTTTAATTTGGTGTATGTCTTCCGTACATTGTATTTCATAAGCACGAACCTTTCACTGACAGTTTATCCATCAAAATATGGACATTTAATTGTATTTAAAAGGCAACGAGAGGCTGTCTCAAACAGAGTATACCCCGCCACAGGTGCAATGTTGTCGAAACGGTACACTAAATGCGATTGCATTTAAAAAAAATAGCTGTTTCAAAAACAAACTAGCACCAGGATTCATATATCTTGTTTGAGTACTTTTGAGTAATAGCAGGATCGAGATTTTGGTAATTTATTTAATTTGAAACAGTTGCAATCACTCGAAAAACGTCACTGAAATAGCGTTTGTAAGCCCTACAATTTTTTTTATTTACAAACCGAGTTACCAATCTTAGCCTTTTTGGTATAAGGGGAGGATCCATATGACAATTTTCATTAATTATCTAGAGTAAAACACACACAATTGTTTTATCCTACAAGTTTTATCAACTTAGTTTAGATAGTTTGTGAGTCATCCCAGGACGACCAGCGTATTACGGACAACGGATAGACGATCAATCACACGCACGCACGGACGTAATGACGCCTGTTATATTCATATCGACCGTGGCCTTTGAAAAGTGGTTTAATGCGTAAAGTCTCGTTCCAGATTAGCCTGTGCAGCCCGCAAAAGCTTATGAGGAATGACACTTTACGCTTCAATTTGGCCGTTTACAGAGAGTCTCTTCTTAGCAAAAATCCAGTATGAGCTCCACAGGCTAATCTGGGACGGCACTTTACGCTCATGCATTAAACACCCTTTTTACAGTGCTCTGTGTAAAGGGGCTTTATGCAGTCCGAACAGGCTAATCAGGGACGACACTTTCCGCATTAACTTGATTTTTACTAAGAAGAAACGGAAAGCTTCGTCCCTGATAAGCCTGTGCGGACATGCATTCAGCCCCTTTACACAGAGCACGGTTTATATGTTAACATTTCATAATAACACTAGGTAACTTACTATCCTTTCCCGCCGTAATACATATCGTAATCAACAGCCAGGATCACGATAACCGGAATGAGTGGAATGCCTGGAAAGAATCCAATCAGAATTATGCGTTAATCTAAGCACAATTCTGGGCGCTAATAAAACTAGTAACTAACTAAAATATGACAACTATACTATTTAATCAAAATTAACTTAGGGGTGACGAATCTACTGAAAATTCAGCAAAACGGGGATTGTATATTGAGACAGTAAATTTAAGAGTCGGCTATCAAAAGTTGAATTGCTCAAGTCAATAACACAAACTAGGAATTATAATATACAATCGTAGAAATGTACCAGCTAAATACACGTATACCTCACTCAAGGATACACAATTGCTTACCCCATGCAGGTATCATGGACTTCATCATAAAATTTGGAATGTAGGTGCCCAGCACCTTAACGAACCGGAGGTACTGCAGAACACCTTCCACTAACATCCACATAAATGATACCAGGATAAAATAGTGCAGCAACACCTAAGAAGAAAACGATTTATTTCGTTATTTAGAGCGCGAATGAAACTCTACAAAACAAACTTGTCATGCACGTGTTAGATACAAATAGATATCAACTATCTTCAAATTAAGATTGATTTAAAGATCTTTGCATAGATATACTAAATATCTGATTCAAAATAAACAACAGTAAATAAACAGGTACAGTTGTTTAAAGCCATCATTTAGCAATTGCATCGGCGTTTTTATATAATTGGATTATCGTATTTACGATTTCTGCATACGTTTTGCATTATTGTTGGGGATAAACACAATATCCCACGTGACTACAGATGCAAACAGCCTTAACTAATATGATACAATGACGTAAAGTCAAGAGGTATGTAGTTTTCCACGATATACAATTTATTATTAAGAAAAAAACACCTGCATAGCATAAAACATCGATATTTTCGCTTTCTAGCACTATACTGCTTGTGATTTTTAGTCTGGTTAAACTATTATTTCTAAAAATATTCAAAGAACAATTTCGATAAGAAAATGTAAACTTACACACTTTTTAGTACATGTGTGTTTTCCATTTATAACAAGATGTGTTTGTGAAACACATATGTGTATGTGTATATGATCTGAGATCAAATAAATGAGTGTATTAAAATAATTTGAATACAGTTATAAATAAAGTGAATGTACCGCAACGGCAATGCAGCCGCCATATGATGATGTCCGATCCATTCCGACTAAAAACAAAATGGCGGAACACAGCATGGCTGCACTAAGGTTAACAAGCGCATGTTGACCACGCCCATTGCGGAGATGTCTAAAGTAAACAAGAAAGTTCGTTGAATTCATATCCAACGCGCAAATTTCAAAATTTTGCGCCAGACATACGGACAGAATGGCGGGCGGGCGGTCGGACGGAATGACGGACGGACGACGCCAAATTATATCCCTCCACCGTTGACAGATGATAAAAATGTCTTTTGTTAATATCATTTCAATAAAGACTAAATACTTGCATGTCTGTAAAACTCATACATTGTCAAAACTAAACCACGATCAGTAATTGTAGCTAAAATTTAATATTGTCATGAATATGTTATTGCAAGAACAATATGACGTCATTTGATGAACATCGTGTGTCTTGATGTACCTTCTTCCATTGTCTTGACGATTTTCAAACTTTCTTGACACTTTTAATATAATACTTGGTTAGAGTCGGATAAGTTTAGTTGCTTGGAACAAAAACACGAACCCTTTGCAAAATCTAGTGGGTGATGCTTTCGACGCCTCGCTAAACGAAAAAGTCTGTATTTAACATTTATTTAAAATTCTCTATTTTTATTACTTCTTGTTTTCTATTTATTGTGCCACTTTGCCATTTAAGTAATGTCACGTAAAATACTACAAACATAAAATATTTAAAAGTAATAATGGCTTTAATATGGCATTTATTTTGCATATTTTAAATATATACATATCTAGCAATAAAAACTTTAAAGGGTCATTTTCACCGATTTTGTCATGTTTTGAAGTTTGTCATTAAATGCTTTCTATTGCTGAATGTAAACATTTGTTTTTAAAAGCTACAGTAAAAAGTCAAGAATAAAAAAAAAAAAATTTCCCTCAACAGGGTCGAACCACTGACCCCTGGAGTCCTGGAGTAAAAATTCTCCTACTTTGACCTCTCGAGCATCCTTCCGTATACAATGAATGATGCATTTTATACTATATATAAGCAATCCTCGTTGTTCACAAAATATAACGACAACAACAACAAAATATAACGACAACAACAGAACTATCAGCATTATTCAATCGTTTCGCGTTGCAACGCTTTATAATTTTCATGTGTTTAAATCGTCAAAAGATGCATATAATGGCTATAATAGTGCATGGAAAATGTTAAGTATTATTTTTTACTCACACATATCATAACTAAATCGAAAATTTGCGAATCTGAAACAACTTTTTTAAATGTTGTCAATTTACCAAAACGTTAAAAGACCCCTTTAATTAACCAATAAACACCTGAACCATTATAGCGAGCGGAATGACTGTTACCATACCATTATTTTAAAGATTTCTTTCATAATACTTACTTAAACATCAGGAACGTTAAAATCGTCAGCCCGAATCCAATTATGGAGAGAATGAGACCAACTTTTGTGATGATGCTCAGGACGACTTTGTCAGTCTCAGATAGTTGACTGTTAGCGTTGAGATCCTGAAAACGTATATGCAAGTATTTTACAATGAATTAAAGATTTCTGAGATCCCAGCCAATCCAAACCAGATAAGCCTGTGTGAAATCGACCTTCTTTAAACTTAAAATATCAAAAAGCGGAAAATGTTGTCCCCGATTAGCCTGTGCGGACTGCTGAGACTAATCTGGGACGACACTTTGCGCACATGCTTCAACCACTTTTAACAGACCACGGCCCAACAGCAGTCAGGCGATAGTAGTGAGTTCAAAATTGCCAGAGAGGTTCAAAGGCGTTTAACCATCGTAGGGATGCAAATTGCAAATATCAATGTAATATTTTATGCACTCCTTGCCATGGATGTAAAAAATAGAATACTACATGGAACACATAATAATTCATATATTAAAAAAAAAATATATATATATATATATATATATATATATATATATATATATATATATATATATATATATATGTGTGTGTGTGTGTGTGTGTGTGTGTTTGTGTCAGGGGTCTGGGGCCTACATCACAAAAAACTTTGTACGATAAAGGGAAAAAAATGTATTATACTCATAAAGTAATATGTTCAAAGTTAAACAAATGTTATATACTTGATAAGATAACGTAAGTCCCTCTACTAACCACCAGAACTGCAAAGTTAGTCAGATGATTGCACTTGCAGACAATGGTATCACCGTCATCATCACCGACATCATCGTCGTAATTATCATCATGTGTTAGGTTACACCCGTCGGTCTCCCAGCCGCCAGCAGCCTCATTGGCATTGTAATCCCAGTAGGCGCACACGAGGTTGGCCGGGGTCTAGAGAGTGAACAAGTGAGATATGAGGTCGACGTGGAGTAGCGGATATGGTGTCCACCAAGCGACCGGGAGGACACGGGTTCGATCCAAACTGTGGTAGCGTTCTTAAGAAACCTCCCCAAGAAACACTTATTACTGGTTCTAGTCTCATAAAACGGACACATATAAGCTTTAGGCTTTCTATGCAATCGAGCTAAAATAAATAGGTTTAAACTTAATAATTGAGGAAAACACCAAGTTGGCGTGGGTCTAGAACGAACAAGAGATGTGAGGAATACACTTATTTGGCACGGGTCTAGAAAGTGAACATAAGAGATATAAGGACCGAACGAAAAACGATGTTTTAAATGCAAAAGGCGCACACCAAAGTGACGTAGGTCTTGAGAGTAAACAAGAAAGATGGTATTTTTTAAATGTTAAAAAATATGTTGCTATACCAGAATGCACAACCACATTGGCATGGGTCTGGATAATTGAATAATAAACAAGAGAGATGAGAGGAATAAACGATAACAATTAATACCAATACCAGTAGGCGCAAACAAAGTTGGCGTGGGTCTAGAGAATGAAAATTAAAAATATCAGGACTAAACAAGATGAACTTTCAACAATACAGTAGGCGCAAACCAAGTTAGTGTGGGTATTGAGAATGAACAATAAAGATTAAAGGACTAAACGATATAAAATTTGCCAATACAGTAAGCGCAAACCAAGTTGTCGTTGGTATTGAGAATAAAGAATAAAGACTTTGGGACTAAACGATTCAAACTGTAACCAATGACATGTTATGACAATAGATATGTACTAAATAACGTGCCATTGTTATAAAACATATGCAGCAGCTTTGCATTTTACTGAACAAAGACGTTATGAACTATTGTCAAAACGTTTACCTACCTCATAAATGGAACAGACAGATTAAAAATGAATGTATTGCTTTGATTCCTATCTTAACCTCGGTAATATTGAACATGAAAGAGATGACCTCATTGCTTCAACACTTACCTCTGATATATCGACCAGTTATCAAATTAATTGTCTAGATGCCTACTTATCTCGTATATATCGAACACAGAGGAGAAGAACGCGCGCATTGCCTAAATGCCTACCTACCAAGTAAACATAGACCTTAGAGGTTATGAAATTAATTGCCTAGTCTCAGGGTACCAATTATCGGTCGCTTTTTGCCGATTTTTATTTTATTTGTCAAACTATTTAAAATTAAAAAAAACTTAAGCTTATATTTCAGGTTAAAGTAATAACTTTATGAAACTATAAAATATAAAGAAAACAAGCGTTAATAACTCGACCTTACCGTTGGTCAAACGAAGTTGGTTCTGTTTTCATTTTGCGGTTCTTAGCCTACAGAATAGACACAATCCAATTGACATGCCAGACGCATAACACCCAAATGATGGCATGTGTGCATCAACGAATGGAATGGTTGGATGTGACAAATGTTCCAACTTGTTCTATTATCAATGTCTGGTCGGCAGCTACGTTTAACTATGGCACGTGCAAAAATTCTAATGAGAGAAAGGGTGATAGGCATTAACCTAGAGGCCATGTACTTCATATAGTTATTAAGGGCCTGCTCGTCGGCTGCATTTAAAGTAGGATCAATCCCTCGCTTTTTAATTACCCCTTCTAACTTTCCCTGACTGTGATCGTACAGTGTGGAGTTTGGTATTCTAATTGTTCTTGATACTTTGGACAAACATTTTCCTTTTTTGACTTCTCTAACTGCTGCATGTGGAGCGCAGACTGAGCATTTATTTGATTTTGTTCGTGTAATTTGTTTAAAAAAAGAAAAATGAAATCTAAATAGGTATTTTTTAATTATAAATAAAATAATTCTCAATAAATGCGGTTGAATGTTACCGAATTACGATTTGGCTTCAGTACGAATTGACCATAAAACAACATAGTTGTTTGCAACATAATCGAATAAAATAAAACATAGAAAACAGAGCGATGTCAAGAATGCAATCACTTATTTTGACAGTTGTAATCAATGTGAAAGGCAGTAAAAAACCTTAAAGGGGAATGAAAACATCGCTCATATTGTTAGAATCTTATAAAACAAAACATTTTGATGACTTACTGAATTAACCATCTGGTCAAATATTAAAATTGTACTTGGTTCAATGAATCTTCGTCTGCAGTTGCGTTTACAAATAGGCTGTAAAGAGTTATTTTTATAATTTATAAAAATTGTTCGGGAATTTGTTCCGTTAGAGAATTGGTACCCTGAGGCTTGATGCCTACTTACCTCGGATATATCAAAAACAGATGAGAAGAACGCATTGCCTACATGAATACCTACCAAGTATATATGGACCATAGAGGTTATGAAATTAATTGACTAGATGATGTTAATTTACTCTGATGTATCGAACACAGAAACCATGAACTAATTACATAGATTCCTTGGATATACTAAATAAAGAGCTATTAACCTTAGATTCCTGCCTACCTCGGATATTTGGACCACAGAATGGTTAACTACTTATTGTTTAGATTTCTACCAACACCGGTAATATCGGACTCAGCCTTTATGGGCCACAAAGGGTATGCAATAATTTCCAAGAAGTATACCTACTTTGGATATATGGATCGTAGAGGTTATGAATAAATTGAATTAATTGACTAGATTCCTATCTACCTCGGGTAACACAGGGACTATGAACTAAATGCCTGGAATCCTATGCACCTTTGATAAATGGAACATCGCCGTTACGAACTCGTTGCCCAGATCTCGGACCTCTCGGTTGTTTCTGGTAAGTCTTGCCGCGGCAACGCTGCTCTGGACGACGTACCTGTTACTGCTGTCAGAGAACAGATTCCATCTGCTATACACATGGAACGAAAGCTTTGTAAGATTACCTGAAACAAATAAGATCACCTTAAAAAAGTACGATCACCTTAAAACAAGTGCGATCACCTTAAACAAGTACAATCACCTTAAAACCTGAAAATACCTTCTAACTAGCAAGATCACATTAAAACAAGCAAGATAAACTTCAAACAAGTAAGTCTAACTTGCAACAATAAGATCCCGAACAACAAGTAATCTCACCTTAAAAAAAGAAAACCACTTAAACAAGTAACGTCATGTTAACTGAGGAGTATAGCACTATATATCACCTTAAAACATTTAAGGTCATCTTTTTACAAGTAAGTGTATAAGAATATGCACAACTCTCAGAGGAAAGATATGCCATACTGTAGCCGTGGAACGCCAGATTCTAAGTCACCGTGACACACACACAAACGCACACGCGCACAGGCGCACACACACACGCACAAACACTTCAACACTTACCTTTTAAAAGGTTTTTTGTAAGATAGATTGCAACCTCTGTCTTATTGAATCGGAGTTCAGAGTCCTCGGCCAATGATGTTACTGATCCAGGTTTGATCTTTCTGTCGCTATCATTGTCGACACTGATACCTATTACAACACGCCCGTCCCCATTTTGTAGCCACACCTCGCTAGCTATGTAGTCTTCAACAAACGATGCTGACTCATTGTCACGGTCAATAAGGCCCGGTAATTGTATGCGGTTGGTAAGATCGTCCACTGATTTTACGATTCTGAAGTATAATTGATTCATTATTAACAAAGTTGATGTTATGTCAGGAGATAACAAAACTGAAACGTAAAGGTTCCACACAAATTGCAATTGTGATTTTAATAAATTATCCGCCTTCTTTTGTTCGATTGTTTCGTTTGACGACTGGAAATAATGTTTTTTTAGACAAAAAAAATAGCAAAACCTTAGAAAAATCAAGAATGTATATCTGCTTTACACATATTAATGACGCTTAATTGTATTGGCCGCGGTCATGATCTATGGCTCTGAATGGTCAACCTTTAATCAGCGTTCGTGATGTATGATTTTGATACAATTGATGGTCGCGTTCGTTCTTGATATATGATTTTGTTTGAACCATCTGTTTGTCGCGTGTGTGATATATGATTCTGTTTGATTTACCTGATTGTCGCGTTCTTGACATATAATTCTGTTTAACCCCCCTAATTACCGCGTATATGAACAATTGCTGTCTTTATGTTGGCCACGCTAATATATTTCGTTCTTTTTGAAAAACCTGTTGGCCGAGTTAGTGATCTATGGTTCAGTTTGACTCACCAATTGGTCCTTATAGTTATGTATGGCGATTTTTTACTCACCTGTTGGTGGGTGATCTATGTTTTTAAACCACCTGTTGGCCGCGTTCTCGATATGTGGATCTGTTGGAGACTCTTTTGTTAGTCGAGTTATTATGTATGGCTCAAATCGACTCGTTTGATGACAGGGTTCGTTATCTGTGATTATGTTTGACCCACCTGTTACCACGTTCAGTATCTATGGTTCCGTTAAACCTTTTTATTCGCCTGTTTCGTGATATTTTTTTCTTTTTAAACAATCTGTATACAGAATGTTTGCTTGTGTGTTTTGTTTTACAAACCTGTTTGCGGCGTTAGTGATCTTCTGTGAGTTGTTAATAGCTGCTCTGTCAGCGAAGAGAATGTTGTTGGTTATTTTATAAACGGAGCTTAATACCTGAAATAAGAGCTTAAACAATTATTTTTTAAATGATCTTTACTTTTTAAATTTATTTAATCTAATGTCATGCCTGTCCTATTTGAAAAAAAAGAATGCAATTGATAATGATTTGATGTCGTAGTCAAAACTGCGTCATAGTACAGATTAAAGTGTAATGACACTCTAAAGAAACAACCAACAGTTAAGAAAATAGAGAATCATTCTCTTAAGTTTTGAGTTGCAAATGGCCTCTTCAAAATGATCAGTTGTTTGGTGAATTGTGCCTCAAACGTGAGCGAAATAATAGTTTTGTCCCCATTTAATATGCAAAAATAGGCGAGCTATATCAGTCTATGTAAACAGGAAACGCCCCATGGGGGAAAAGTCTTAAGACATGATAATGATTTGAACAAACTTGGTTGAGAATGACTAAAGGATGTGTAGTAATACATACCGAACCTCTGGGTCGAGCGACTTCAGTGGAGACGATTTAATTGATTAAGTTGTCAGTTTACACGCATAAGAAAAACAAGTTTCCTCTGATTAGTGCCAATGATCCCATGGTATGATTTGAACAAATTGTGTAGAGGAAAAAGATGTGATTTTAAATTTATATTTTACATATCAAACCTCTGGGAAATGCAGTTTTATAAGAGGAGATTTTGGTTAATGTTCACTAAATGCTTGTAAAAAGTTCGTTTTCGCACCCCCCCCCCGAAATGCTGTGATAATGGAGCCAGAAAGTAAGAAAGAATTAACGTGAACGTCTCAATTATTGCGAAGTGGAAGCTTAAACATAGTGGACCCCGTATTTTGTTTTAAATTACTTACATAAACGTTTGATGAAATGAAGTATATTAATTAAATAAGTAGATATTATCATTTATGAAAAAAACAGTTTTGGTTAATAACTGGATTGAAATATTGAGACTCAATTATGTCTGTTTGTGCCTGAAAAGATTTGTAGGAGTTCAAAAAATGCAATGCAAATGTATGGGAATGCGAACATTGCATTAACAATAGAGTTCCGTTTTGGAAAAACTGAGCTATAATGTTTGCGTTAAGTGTCGTTACAGATTAGCCTGTGCAGGTTGAACATGCTAATCTGGGACGACACTTTCGGCCTCGCCTGGATTTTCATTTAGAGATTTAATTAAAATAAACAGGTCTATAAAAGCGGGAAGTGTAGTGAAGTTCGCCCAGGCGAATCTTAGACGAAACTTTAAGCACATGCATCAAGTCAAGTCTTCCCAGAGCGAAACTCCATTAACGCAGAGTCACAATTGCAAAGAACAACTTATTAAAAAAATTACCGTATCGGTGCTCTTTAAGTTTGCATCGTAGAGGTTACTCAGTATGTCCGCCGTGTAAATTACGTCTGCCTCAGTGACGTTGACGTCAGGTGACGTCAGATTGACAGTGTTCCGTAGGATGTCTATATAGTTATGCTCGTCCATTTTGGTCTGAAACAAGTAATTCCCTGGTAATTAGGGAACTATGAATAAATGAGTCAACTGAAGTAGTATTTAGTTCGATCCATTTCGGGTGCACTCATTAGGTGTGATGAATAATATCCATGTGGTTGTTCATAAAAAAACAAGTGGTAAATATGAAGTTGACTGAATGAGTCAACTCTTGATATGCATGTTTTCTAGCCATATTAGGAAAACGGCATAAATACGCGACTAAAATACTAAGAAACCTGGATTATTTAAAATGTACACAGGATATAAATTTAAATACACACTATTATATATATCGTACAAAACTGAAGGGCGAGACAAAATATAACCTAAAGATTGAAAAATAGTAAACAATGAAAACAAACACTAGGCATAAAAAGTTTGATATCGAAGAAACATGCAAACAACAGATTTTACACACGATACATAAGTGTGAAAATACATAAGTAACACGATGTGTTTGCGAAACACTATGTCCCCCCATATATTTTACCTTTGACCTTGAAAGATAACCTTGACCTTTCACCATTCAAATTGTGCAGCTCCATGAGATACACATGCGTGCCAAATGTCAAGTTCCTATCACAATATTGCCAAAGTCATAACCAGGGTTAAAGTTTTAGGACAGACACACACATGCAATGACAGACACACACATACAATGACAAACAGACAGGCCAAAAACAATACACCCCGATTTTTCGATCCGGAGCATAAAATATCATAAAGTGATTAGTTTAAACTAATTTATTAAAACACGTTTGCATTAAAAGTATTTACCCCTTATTTAAAACGCTCGCGAGTGCGTTTCCAAGGCATAGAACCAGTAAGTGTTCTCTTTTGAAGAGATCTAAAGAAAGAAACTACATGTTTTACCATTGCGAGACCCTTAAGACTCGAGGTGCTACTGGACTGATTGTAATCCGGCACCGTTCCACAAGCAGGGGCCAACAGTGTATTCTCCCAGAAGGCCCCAGTCTCGTTAGTTCCGTTGCAGTCCGCAGTCGCTAGTGCTTTGTTGTCTGGAAGTAATTTGATTGCGTCATGAAAAAATGGGTCTAATATAAAATGCGACCAGCGTAGATCCAGCCAAGCCTTCGCACCGGCGCAATATGGTCAGGAGCTACCCTGTCCCCTTATAGGCCCACGAGAAACATGCATGGCTTTATATTGGAGAGCTGAGCTCCTGACTTGATTGCGAACATACCAGGCTGATTTTCGGCTACGCTGGGCGCATATGTCGTAAGACCAATTTTATCATGAGGCTACTTGTAAATATGACTTACGTGTTCGTATTCATAAGCAATATAATAATTACATGCCAGGAGAAGAGTTTTGGGAAGAGTTCAAATCATGTGATTGCTTTTTGCCAATGTGTGTTACGTGTATGTTTGAATAATATATATATGTATCATCTACTTGGTACCAAACATAAGTCACCTTTGAATAAAGTTGTGTCGATTTTTTTAAATGTAATTTAAAAGGGCCTTTTCACGTTTTGGTAAATTGACAAAATAAAACATTAGCTGTTTCAGATTCGCAAACTTTCGTTTTAGTTATGATATTTGTGAGGAAACAGTAATACTGATCTTGTACCATTCACTCAAATA
This sequence comes from Dreissena polymorpha, assembly GCF_020536995.1. Taxonomy (NCBI): domain Eukaryota; kingdom Metazoa; phylum Mollusca; class Bivalvia; order Myida; family Dreissenidae; genus Dreissena; species Dreissena polymorpha. The sequence goes on from NC_068363.1 coordinate 64,457,079, forward strand.
TCTATTATATGCATCGTTTGTGGATTTAAAACCCTGAAAATTATAAAGCGTTGCAACGCTAAACGATTGAATAATTTGGAGAGTTCTGTTGTTGTTGTTATATTTTGTGAAACTACGAGGATTGCTTATATAAAGTTTAAAATACATCTGCCATTCTATAAGCAAAGTTGGCCGAGTGTTCTAAATAGTAAACGTTTACTCCAGGACTTCATGGGTCATTGGTGCGAGCCCACTTGAGGGTTACTTTTTTTCTTTTTTTAAATGTATTCTTATTTTTTTACTGGAGCATTTAAGATCGAATGTTCATATTTATCAATATTTTACAATTTTAGAGTAGATTAATTGTTCTAAACAGGAATGGGTAAGGTAATTACAAAGTTCTGCTCTTCTGTCAAAACATAAACTTATTTTTGAATATGAAACATTCTTTCATTAGGAATGTATGGATCCGCAAATAAGTATTGAAATACATATTTTTAACTTGAAAATATGATAAATAAGTATACAATTAGTATAGTAACAGTATGGAACCAATGTGTTTGTAACATGTTTTTCGGTAGTGATGTTAGAATGCCAGTTTTGAGAGTAAATTGTTATACTGAACAAGTATAATACCATCTACCGGAAAAAATACCCAAAGCTGTATCATACCCTATAATACTTGAGGGCGAGAAAACCCAAAGTAATATTTATATGTAGGTTTAGAATCTTTAACCTATCCTGGATAACACCTTTCCCGGAAGTATCACGTCTCTTTAATGCTTGAACTGGGAATGTTAACTTTAAGAGCTATAATTATCTATAACTTAAAGCCTTTACATGGATAACATCTCTCCCAGCTGTATCCCCTCTCTCCAATGCGTGTAGCCGAGAATGTAAACACCTTCCGGTCCTCTTGCATCTCACGCATCGGACACGAGACTGAAACAGGGTAAGAAAGGCGGGCACGCAGACGGATATATAATATTGCTTATAAAAAATAGTTTTTAACTCAACCAACTGATCGGAATGACAACGAAAAAAAGATGAGACGACAAATAAAAAATAAGTAAAAACTATTTATTTTTGTTAGACATGTTCAGCATGATGTGGTTGTTGTTGATGTGGATGATGAGGCTGTTGTTGTTATAGATGCAACACACATAAATTGCATCAAACCTTTTAACATAATATATCGTTAGATATAACAATACGGTATGCTACAAGGGATATTTTATAGACTCTTAACTGATGATATATATCACACTATTTAACCAGTTCATTATACCGAAACTTTCACACTTTTCTTAGTGACTATGACATATAATTGTTTCAAAAAGGGTAATGATCTGGTAGGATGTCTTGTCGTGAAAGGAAGACTTAAAATATGTGGAAAGGCAACTTACTATATCAATATCCTATACTTGATAAATACGTGCATAAGCTTAAGCTCTAAGTAAGATGCTTGTGCTTTGCCGCTTTTGTGGTAAATAAAACTTTAAAATCTCGATTATGTATCATAAATATAACATTTAAGTCATACCACTACGGCATGTCTTTCCATCCAGATGCACTTGCTCTCCGTCAGGGCACCCACACGTGAAGCTGTTCGGTGTTGGGTGACAGAACGTGCTGCAGTTTCCTCGTCCATTGTTACTGCTGCATTGTGACTGGACTATAATATTCATTTAAATTATGATATCATCCGAAATGGTTTATGTTTATAGATATTAACTGCCTTAGTTGTAATGTGATATTATGTGCTGAATTCGTTACCTTGTCCATTGTTACTGCTGCATTGTGACTGGGCTATAATATTCAATAAAGTTGTGCTATTTTCCGAAATTGTTTATGTAGGTAGAAATTAACTGTATTAGTTGTAATGTAACAGTATGTGCTTAGTTGTAATGTGACAGTATGTGCTTAGTTGTAATGTCATATTATGTGCTTATTTGTTTCCTCGTCCGTTGTTACTGCTGCATTGTGACTGGACAATAATATTCATTTAAGTTATGATATTATCCGAAATGGTTTATGTTTGTAGAAATCAACTGTCTTAGTTGTTATGTGACAGTATGTGCTAATTTCGTTCCGCTCGTGGTCCCTGTTCATCAGAAAATTGAGTAGAGCACATATCTATACATTCGAACGGAATGGTTAACAAATCCGCATCAACGCTATTTCGTTTACAATTTCTAATACATGGCAAACTAGGTAATACAATGAAGACCAAACCAAATTATATTCGTCATGTATGTGTATGAATTAACATATTCACAAAACGTGTCTGATTATGATAATGACAAAAACAAACTAATACATGTATCGACAATGCAATTTATACATTTGTTGATCTTAGGTAAATAAATACAATGGATTGTATACAAATTTGTTTTATTTAATTAAAAAACAATTAATGCCGTATTGTATGTTCAATACATATTTTAGATAATCTTACTATTTGTTGGGAGAAAGGTTGAAGAGTACAAAGAAATGGAATCCAATCTGCCGAGTTCTGCATTGTTTGCGAATTTAGCGATGTCGCTTGAGTTAGTTTTGTGCAATTTAGTTATGTACCTGAAAACAGATGATTGAAATACATTTTTTCAAAGCAAGTTACATTTAAAAATCATTTGAATAATGAATATTGTGAAAAATATTATTTACATCAATTAGTAGCGTGGACAATAACATATTGATATATCCAAGTAAATGTATTTTGATTAGTGGTAATGCTTTCATTTTGCTAAAACGTAATCAATAAAATATATCTTGTAAGTATATACAAAGGAACGTGAAAATTAATGTCAAACGTCATTACATGAAGTATTTTGTAAAATGTTCTATAACATTTCATACGCAAAATAACCTTACACTTTATTCCAAGCAGTGTAATAGAGATAGTTTCCGAGAAGTTTAATGTCCATGAGATGAGATTCAGGGTCCTTAAAGTATTGATCGCACGTGTTCACCTCATACCCACAGCGGTAGATTATGTTTGTATAGCCATCGGTAACGTATAATGCGCTTGCTGAAAACGACATTTAATTTAAAACAAAACATATTCTGTCTGAAAACAATTTTCTTCCATTAATCGTTATACTAGAGAGACCTTTCTGTTTCAGAAATTTACCCAAACAGATTTTCGTCCCATTAATTACGAATTTCTAGAAATGCATGCCAAGTGAATTATATGCGTATTTATTTCAAAATGAGCATGTGTTACTCAAGCCTTTACAAATTAAGGAAATGTTTTGTCGTTTAAAAAAGCACACGGCTAATGCTATACAAAATGTATTACATAAGTATTTTATCTGTTGACACTTTTCTTATATCTATGAAGATATTGTTTATCAAATATTTCTAATGCCTATTAAAAAAGAGACAATGTGGGCTTTTTGTACCGTGTAATATAAATGTAAACTACACTTGACGAGACCTTTTATGTCTGACCATTAGTAACTGTCTCTGTTTGTGCATACATTTTCCTTTAGAGATATAATTAATTTATACCAATTTAACGAGAAAACTATACAATTAAACGTAGCAAGAAATGAAATAATTAGATACGTGTTTTCAGTATCCCAAAAGTAAATGTTTTAAATCTAAAACTATATAATAGCAACATCAGTATATAACTGAAACTTTAAATAGACAAACATCAAGTTTAGAGAATAAACAGAAAACATAAATGTGATACCCGATCTGTCAATGGCAATCCCGTTAGGCCATTTCATTGATGTAAACAGTGTTACAATTTTGGTGCCGTCTGTGTGGGCGCGTTTTAATACTGCAGGTGTTGTACCATAGTCGGTCCAAAACAGATATCTAAATTGGATTTGGTTAAACGATTGGTAACAGAAAATTCATATATTAATACAAATAAAAATATTAGCATACAAAACATAATCATTTATTGCAGCATCCACAAAACATATGTTTTTTGTCCAAAAGAAGGATACACTCAACAGAAAACTCTCCATAAAACCTGATTTATGATTTAAATATAGTCGTAAAACAAGTTTTATCATTAAATATTGTTCGCTAGCAGGACTATTATTTAAAGACTTCTTACAAATATGACTACAAAAAACTATGATTATATTTTTACCATTGTAAACAAAAGACACATACAATGTAAGACATAACATTTAAGACATAAGTTTCACCGACAACATTTACAAATATAGTTTTTTTTTGAAAAAAAATGTGAAGATGAGGTATAATAAATACTTATAATGCAAAAACATCCCTGCTGTGTAATCGGATATTTTATACATAGATTGCTTAAGATCAATTATATTAATCTGGTAATTTCAACACAGGATGCCAATATCCGAAATAGTGTTAGCAGAAATACATTTTTCTGATACTAACTTCATTTAATCGTGCCAAACGGAATTGCAATTGTGTTGCTCATGTAAACATCAAACCAAGCGAAACATTCAATGGCAATAATCAAATTCTTATTATCTTGTAGTGCTCTTGAATTGTAATTTTATTACTATCCTTACGTTGTGGTGAATGTTTCTTAACAAGTCAGTGTTTTCGATTAATTGTAATTACATGTACGGTTTGGCATGGCTTTCTACCAATCTAAACCCGTTTTAATTGCATTGACTGTTCTAAGGCGGCGATAGGATGTTTATATCATTTATCATACCACCGAATTGATATCTGCCTAATATAACGTTGCCTGATATATTTTTTCAATCATGGTCAACAGGAAGTTCTTATATCAGTCAATGTTTGGAGTTACGTGGGTTTTGCAAAAAAGTCAACAATTTCTATCAACATGAATCAGGTTCAACAAAACAAACAATTTGATACCAAGAACGTACATATTTTATTCTAGTTTAAAGTCATAAATCACAAAAACGTTTATTTTTAAAAAATCACCACAGCCCGCACTACCGAAGTTAAATGACGTAATCGATGGGAAATTAATCTTAAAGATCGATAAAGTCATTGCACTCGCATGTGTTGCACAGAAAGACAAGACACATGCTAACTGTATGCTAATCCTCAACTATTTAACAAACGATTTAACACGCCTATGGCAATATTGACACCATCATCAAAATGTCAATTTCAATACACATCTCCAAAATAGCGTCTCCGTGGCGTAGTGGATATGGTGTCCGACTAGCGATCGGGAGGTCACGGGTTCGATCCCCACTGTGAGAGCGTTCTTTAGATCTCCCCCATAGACACCAAGGACACGGACTCGAGAGCGTTTCATATAAGCTTAGGCTTGTTACGCAATCGAGCTTAAAATAAATAGGTTTAAAAAAAATAGCGTCTCCATTCGGTGAAGTGTGTTCTTTTATTAAATTTGTCGCTGCAGTCCATACCTGATCTTTAATTCAAGACGTTTATAATTAAAGTGGGTGTACTCTTCCCATTCGTAGTGCAAACAACTTTTTTCTCTATAAGATGTTTACAATAAGCAATTATTCGTGTCGTCTTTTCGAACGCCGTTGCTACATGTATGTCAACGTGTAAAAGCCGGATCGGCCGGGATCCGTACATTTAAAATATAAAAAAATGGATTGTTTTGAAGATTTTTAGGAAAATGTGTTATGATAAACATAAAAAACAGGTTATTGTCCCATCGTTTTGTTATATATTAGGCTCGGTACGAATCAAATAACGGCTCGGCAAGCCTTGCCGTTATATTATTTTAAGCCTCGCCTAATATATTACAAAACGATGGGATAGTAACCTGTTATTATCTATATATCTTATGATATATTGATATTATATCTCTTGTTCTATGTATCAAACTGTATTAGTAAGCTAATTATACAGTTTCCTTCACTACATGGCAAGCTTAAGTAAGATAAAGGCATTTATATTTTAAAAGAAACTTCTTAAAAATGGTTTTTCTTGAAATCATAACTTATGTCTTGTGTTCGATAATGTTTGTATATGTTTACCCACCCTTTGCTTGGGTCAATTTCAACTGCTCTCGGATAAACACCTCCCGAGATCAATTTTCTATGGTGACCATTAGGAGACACAACTCCGATTCCGGTGAAACTTGCTGGCAATTGACTCGTTTTCACAGCAGTGTAGTAAATGTTTCCCGTACTGTAGTCAAGAGCCAGTCGGTCGGGGTGTGCACGATACACCCCTGTGGAATAAAGGATAGACACACAACTGTTATACACTGAGAAACATTAAATTAAAATGAATGATTGATTCAATGGTTGCAAAACAACAATTAAAAATAAAAAAAATGTTGCAATATGAAATCCAATGACTGAGTTGGAAAATTATCAGTTAATATACATGGCAAATATCTGCAGACGGTTTAAATAGCAAATCACTTAATTTTAAACCCTTCTTAAAACATATTAGAAAGGGACATCTGAAGGAAACTATGATTCCGCAATTGGTAACGGTATGGAAAGTGAAATAAATATTACTGTCGTTTGTTTTTATATGGAGGCACTATTTGTTACGTCTTTTTTATACATGTCAAAGGTTAAAACCGCATTGCATTGCATTTTCCGGTCCAATTGTGTAATCCGCATTAAGATTCTTTAAGGTTGGTGTTTTTAGTTAATTTTAAATTAAAATATAAAAAGCAGCTTTACGTTTTCATAAGAGAAAAACAATTACGAGTTTAATTTTTTGAGCAAATACAATTTTTCAAATGTCTGTAACATACATCAAACTGGGAATACTGATGTGCACGGATAAACCATATAAGCACAGAAAGGTGTATTAGATCTAAAGACGTGTCAAAAATGGGCCGGTACTCTAAATTTGTAATACGCTTTTGCAAAAGCACAAGCTATGCAAGATAAACTTCTGTTGAACCAAAGGTCAATGCATTACGCATAATGCGTTTAAGTTATGTACGTACCAACATCAATTAACACGGAATATCCCGCACCGTTGACATTTGCAGACTGAATATAATTCGTTGTGGTATCACCCCAATATATTCTGTTCGTTATTGAATTATAAAGTACTCCAGTAGGGGCATCGACGGTCGAACTATCAAGGGCGTTTACAGCGTCATTTATTAGAGAAACTTGATATAGTTTATTATGGGTCCAATCAGAAATATACATAAAATTGTCCGACAGTGGTTCTGCAATAACAAAGCGGAACACGTGGTTTTAAATTAGCATATCAATAATACATTAACTAGTTCATGTTTAAATATTATAGTTTTATGCATAATCTTATGAGCGGTAGTTAACTGAATCCGTTATTTGTGGAATTCAGGAAAACGTTACACAACTATTTCACGAAGCTTTACAGTTGTGCCATGTTTATCAATAGCACGGTGTTCCTTTAATTCAATAACAGAATAGAATATCAGACTTATTTGTATGTATGATTTATTTACGCTCCTGAACGGATTAGCAAGCAAATTGACGGGCAACTGACACGTACCTGATGAGCACGTTTCCTTGTTGCTATCAAGAACGAAACCATAGCTACACTGACATATTCTGTTTTGACCAAGTGGAATACAAATGTGCTCACATTTTCCATTATTAGCATCGCAAGGACCTTTACGAGAAAGAAGATATATCAAAGCTGTATTTACCGCCTAATATATGTTTTGATTTATCACTAACGCAATACATAAAATACTACATTCACAAAATGAAGTCTGTTTAATGAATTTACGACAAACATAAGTTTTTGTTCATTAAATGTTACAATTGAAAAAAAAGCAAAGCAAGAAAAATAATATACAAAGTCATTCACCAAGTTATTTACCGTTCTCTTTTGGCTGTTCGTTGATATCAACAACACATATATCAGTAACTGATACAAGAGTTCTAAGAGATGCGCTCCCTGTCCCTGTCAGGGGCACAACATCAATATTAAAGCCATCGTCAGCCACAAGAAGGTTATTCTGGAAATCAAAACTTGTGAGCGACACTCTGACACAGTTATTGTATTTCTAACTTCGACAAAATCACGTTTTTGCAACAAAATGACCAAGTCCGAAACATACAATAATAAATTAGCAGAACAATGTGTGACTAGTTTTACATACAAAATAATGACCTCTACTCCATTGTCATATGTTACATTCGTTTTTCATCACGATACGTTTTTTTCAGCAAATGAATACGTTATACCTGTGCCTCTTAATGTATATCGTGGTCATTATAGCACTCGTTGATGCAATTTATAAACAATTACCTTGTATGAATGAAGTTTTAGAGGTCGAATAGTGTAAGCAACCCATACGTATACTTCTGTCAGTTCAGATCCATCTAACTGCACTGATTTGAAAGAGTTACCGTCAATAAAATACAGTCTGAAATAATAAAAATTTATAATTACGACGAATTACGAGAAAAAGTATCTAGTTAGAATTAATTATTGTGCCATCAAATTTGTGAAACATCCGTTTTAATAAATAGCAAAGCTTTGCAGTATTATTGTTGTTTTATCAAAACATGTCATTGAAGACGCATTTTCTAAAATGCATTTTTAAAAATATATGCGCAAACCTTTGGGAAGCTGCATCAACAGTTAGGTCTCGAGGTTCGAACAAGTCCATAAAGCTTACAATCGTCTGAATATCTGTTCCATGGACATGAGCCTTCTTGATCTGATAGCTTCCTAATCTCCCATTTATCCATATCATTGTGCTAAAACAGGTACCAACTTCCAAAGTTAAGAGTACAGAATAGTACAAAATCTTCTAAGCGTTAATGTTTTATATTTTATTTTCGAAACGTACTTAGTTTGACTACTTATCATTTAGTTGTATTCAGTTTGTTTGTTTATTAGGTTGGTTTGTCTATTTAAGTGGGGATATGATAGCCGATGAATCAATGTGATGCTATTTTGGCTTCGTTTGACTCATACGTTTATACGTTTATTACCTTAGTAACGGAATCATATTAAGAGCTTTTGGGTTATCCAATCCACTTGAAATAAGCGTTTGTATGTTTGTAGTTGTTTGCGAGAAAACGTTTATTTTCCCAGTTCCAGATTGTTGTCCTTGGCACCAATAAACGTTCTTATCACCCCAATCTACTGCGAGGCCTGATTGAAGTGTTAAAATTTACTATTATATCAACTCTTTTAAAGAATGGTTCAGAAAATAAATATATTTTCCTAAAGTCTTAATTTGCTTTATATTTTTTAACCAGGTCATTATCATTTAAAATCTCACATTTATTAACCATTAAAAATACTTTTAAATTTACAAATAACATATATGCAGGCGAGTTTGGATTGTTTTCATGAAAAATACCAGTCACGGTTTCCGTTGCTGATGTAATACGTTTCTTTGTATGAACTCCATCCAATGTCATCGCAAATATGTCACTGCCGTCCGCAAAGATTATCTTTCGATCGTGAGAATCTAAATTGAAAGATTATACATTATTACAATCTTAAAATAAAATGTATACATGAACATGTAAAAAATCCAATAATTAAATAGCACATGTCAATTCAAAATAAAGGTTAATTAATATTCTAGCATTAATATTTTATACAACATGATAATATACCATTGGTTCCACCATTTATGTTGTTTACTTCAGTTTTAAAATAATTTTTCTGAACATTTATATAGAATTGGTCTCATACCGACTGTTATCCAATTTATGTTTGATCCAACATTAGAGAAACATGTCTTGTTAGACGTTATGTATTCACGTTCGTTGTGAATCCCTCGTATATCAGCAGCACATAAAGTTGTTGTTGTAGCCCAGACTAAGGCACGATGAAGGGAACCAGTAGTCGCTGCAATCACGAGAAAGAAATCTTACCGTTTGCATGAAAAAACTTACCAAACATGCATAATCATTGTCAATTTCATTATGAATACTTGTATACATAATGTGAATATGAAACATTTAAGCCTAATACGTTCCTCGACGATATGGACTGATTTTAATAATACTCGTTTGTCATCAAACTATACATATTTATCTTGTGATTGGCCGTGTGCTTAACGATTGACCGGTTTGTTCATGTGTTTCATAAAGTAAAGATTCAAAGTATGGCCAAAGTATGGCCAACTTTACCAGAACAGGTGCGTCCATCTGAATTCAACGCAAAACCCTCCGCACACAGACACACGGGTCTTGTAGATTCGCTCACACATATGTTCTCACAGGGACTGCTTGCACAGTGATCTTTAAAAAATAATGTTGCCTGTATGAATTGTGTAAATCTAAATCGTATAATTGCTTTATATACATTATTAGTATATTGCACAGCAAACGTTTACCTGTTATTCGACAGTATTTAAATTGAGGTATTTATCATGCGGAAGTGATAAATAGGCTTTGCATTACGGCATTTACAATATCTCTATTGCATTAAAGCCGATAATGTAATATGTCATGCAGAACTATTATTTATTCCATATGGGCATTGGAGATGGCATTTATGAAATATCGTATTGAAAACGAGATTTTTTCAATCCGCATATTAAGGGAAGCGAAGCTTTCAAACGAAAACAATTAATGGGGTGATCATTTTGGTTAACCTGTTGTCGTAGGTTTTGGTGCATACAAAGTTACGCTGATAATGTGATAATCCCGTTCAGCTGATCCGACAAGTGTGTCGTTTTTGCCGGTCTCCTTGTTAAATAAACGCACAAATCCGCTGAGGTTAATCTCCGTAGTTAAAATAACGTCCTAAAACATAGTTCTATTTATAATAACTATTATTATATTAAACACGTAACAAAAACAAAACCGATTGAAACAACCGAATATTACTATATTTAGGTATCAATTCTGTTTGTAAGTTTTCAAACAAATACGAACGGAAAAGACTTGTATGTCCAGAAATGTCGAGAGCACCAATCTTTTAATCATCTCTCGTTCTGTACCATCTAAATTTGATCGCTCCACAGAGTTACGGTAACTGTCAACCCAGTACAGCTTTGATGATTGGATATCCACATCCAAAGCTATTGGATAGGCTATACCCTGAGACACTATGATTTTACGGCTGCTTCCGGTAAGAGTGGAACGCTCAATCTTCGGCAATGACCCAACATCGCTCCAAAATAGGTATCTTCAATTCAAAGATACAAAAATGTACGTGTAAACTAATATAATGATATTCAAGAATGAAAAATAATATACTTTTGTCCGTATGTTAAATACTTATGATGACAAAAAAATGAAAACTAGATTGTTTTAATAAGATGGCGTTTACTTATAATCATACAACGAAAAACAACTCGCCAAAAAACAACTGACTGGTGAATTGGATCGACGGCAATTCCAGTTGGTTTCTCGACGTTGTCGAAAACGATAATTTTGTAATTCCCATCATTTCGTAATGACTGAACTGTAACCGATCTAAATGTTGGATCTGTCCAGTAAAGGTTGTTTGAGATCCAATCCAAAGCTATCTTCACTTCTCCTCTAGAAAGTCCGGAATGCAGATATGTAAAAGTCAAATTAGGATTACTGCTCTCGGGATCAAAATTTAGCTTTTGAAGAGTCGCTGTGTGGCGGTCATAAATGTACACCTGCTTCCGACCGTAGTCCACGTAGATACTCTCGGGTCGAGTTAAGTAGTGAGTGTAACTAACCGTCTGATTACGGTTTAAATCAAAGGTAGTGTTTCCATTTTCCGTTTGAATCGGAATTGAGAGCAACTGGAAACTTTTGTTAACATATTCCCCATTGGATCCAAGCACCAGATACCCCGTTGACAATGCATCTGAAAAAATAAATCTAGCACACTCTACAAGAATATATGCAAGCAAATACTTAATGAGTACTAAATGTTCAGTTGCTGTAAGGTTATTTTCTTATTTCCATAGAAATCACAGGAAATATATATATGCACGCCCCTAGTATGCGAATCTGATTAAACATATTATTTACCAAATAGACATGCATACTAACTAATAGCGTACGTACCCTTTTATAAACAGTACGTTTTCAAATCAGTATTTAATCATTTTATAAAAGAGTACATTGTATTTGCATAGTATGAGTATCTTTTGTTATACCTGATCATATGACAATCAGTAAATGCACATTCAGAAGCATATTAAAGCTCAAAAGTCCATTCATTTAAAAGCAATTATTTTCAAAATAATTTTGTTCTAAAAGCATTTTTAAAATTTTGTTCTCGTGTTAACATTACACGTCATTTCAACACTATATTATGGAACGCCTAGCCTGTCTCCTGTTGACTATTGATGTATCGAAGTTTTCATTGAAATGATGTGTATTTAAATAAAATTATATGTGTTAATAATAGCATGATGTGTGCTTGTCATATTATGATGTGTGTGTTTGATGGTATGATGTTTGTTTGTGATGGTATTCTGTGTGTTTGTGATGCTATGACATGTGTTTACCATAGTCTGCTGTGTGTCTGTCATGGTATGTTGTGTGTTTGTCATGGATTGCTGTGTGTTTGAACTGGTATGCTGTGTGTTTGTGATGGTACGCTGTGCGTTTGTGATGGTATGCTGTGAATGTCGTTGAAATGATGTGTGTTATAATCGTATACTATGTGCTTATAATACTATGATGTGTGCTTGCCGTAGCATGGTTTGTGTATGTGATGGTATTCTGTGTGTTTGTGATGGTATGCTGTGTGCTGTTCACGGTATGCTATGTTTTGACATGGTGTGCTAGATGTTTGTCATTGTATGCTGTGTGCTTGGCATGGTATGCTGTGTTTTCGTCATGGTATGCTGTGTGTTTGTCATGGTTTGCTGTGTGTTAATCATGGTATTCTGTGTGTTTGCTGTACTATCCTGAGGGTTTGTCTAACATGATGTCCTTTTTATTCGCTATGATGTAAGTTGGAGTTATTATCATTTGGAAAACTCGGTTCTTGTCAAGGAACTAATCTTTACGTCATACGTATTATTGTCGGTCCGTACGTCAATATTTCCATCCGTCTGTGCGTCTGCCTCTTGGTCTGTGTAGCGGGATCATATGGTGCTTGTATTCAGTGGAATTGTTCACTTTTTGATAAAAAGCAACAAACTTTGCACATTTGTAGATAAAAGTATTTTATTCAATTTTAGCTATGGACCAAATTCCAATTTTCAAGATGGCCGCCATTTGTTAGATGGCCGCCAAGATGGCCGCCAAAATTTAGGAAATTACATGTTACTACCATATTTGATTAAAATGTTCTGTTTTTGGCATTGAAATTAGCTGTTTTATGTTATACGTTAATTAAAATATGTTTCTACATGAACAAAATATATTAAATATTGCATATAAGTCAAAATGGCTTCCAAAATGGCCGCCCAAAGTACCAAAATAGGATTTTAGTACTCAAATATATAATTTCAAAATTCATTAAACGTATGTTGTATAAGGAAGTGTTTTTCTTTTTTGTATTTACATATAACTTCATTTGTATAATATTATCAACATTTTTTTCAGTCCTTTAATAAAGAAATAACTGCATTCAATGTGTTCACACTTCCAGACCTTAAAGCTGCCTTAAAATCTAACAGCGGTCACATCCTCCACCACATATGGTGTTTGTATTCATTTGAATTGTTCACTTTTTCATAAAAGCAACACACTTTGCTCATTGGTAGTTTAAAGTATTTAAGAAAAAATAGGCTGATCCAATTCATATTTTTCAAAATGGCCGCCATTTTCAAAATGACTGCCAACCTATCAAAACAAGAGGGACAAATGTCCCTAGTTCGCTCACCTGAGAGGAGTCGGTTTATTCAATCTTTACCAAATATCAAACTTGACCTAGATATTGTCCAGACAAACATCCTGGACAAGTTTCATCATTATTGAACCAAAACTCTGGCGTATGGAGTGTTATTGTTTTTGTAAGATTTGACCTGGTTACCTATATTTTGAGTTGACCCCCCTTACCAAACATCAAACTTAATTGCTTACAAAAATAAATATTATGACCAAGATTCATAAAATCTGAAACAAAATTGTGACCTATAAGGTGTTTACAAGGAGTTTGTACAATATAATGAAAAATTGGACAATCTAAGGGCATAATTATGGCATTATTTTGTGATTTTGCTCATTATCAAACTTAACCGAGATCTTTCAGCAACTTTGATAAAGAATGCTAAAGAAATGTGAATGCTAGAGTGTTAACAAACCAAATGTGAACGTACGGACAGAGGACAAAGACCAATCCTAAAACTTCACCAGAGCAATCAGGTGCGCTAAAGTGTGTTTCACCGATCTGAGCAATTGTCCAACTTGTCAGAGAAATCAATAAAACCAATGTATTGACTAAATTTCACGATGATTAGGCAAAAAATGTGACTACTATATTGATCGATCACAATGTTTCTCTCTAGTCAAATAAGAAAACATGCCCCGCCCCCTTGCGGCAATGTTTTTTACTGATCGGAACCATTTGCGAACTCATCTGAGATATATATAAAACCAATCTGTTCAACAAGTATCATGCTGACTGGGCAAATAATGTGATTTCTAGAGTGTTCACAAGCCTTTTTTCTATATAAATATAAGAAAACTGCCCCCCGGCAGCCATGTTATGCAACTGACCGGAACCTTTTTTGAATTGAACTCTCGTATCAAGAAAACAAATGTTCTGACCAAATTTTATAAAAATTGGGCCAAAAATGGGACTTCTAGAGTGTTCACATGTTTTCACTTAATACATATAGAGAAAAATGCCCCGCCCACTGACGACCATATTTTTTCACCGATCTAGACCATTTTCGAACTCGTCGAAGATATCAATAAAACCAATGTTTTGACCGACTTTCATGACGATTGAGCCAAAATTGTGACTTCTAGAGTGTTAACAAGGTTTCTCAATAGCCAAATAGGGAAAACTGCTACTATATACATATAGAAAAAAATTCCCCGCCCACTGTCGGCCATGTGTTTTCACCGATCTGGACCATTTTCAGAGAGATATCAATAAAACCAATGTTTTGACCAACTTTCATGATGATTGGGCAAAAATTTTGTCTTCTAGAGTGTTTACAAGGTTTCTCTTTAGCCAAATAGGGAAAAATGCCCCGCCCACTAGCGGCCATGTTTTCAACTGACCCAAACCACTTTTGAACTCAACCAACATATCATTAAGGCAAACATGTTGACAAAGTTACATGAAGATTGGACATGAAATGTGACTTCTACAGTGTAAACAAGGTTTTTCTTTTATTTGATCTAGTAACCTAGTATTTCACCCGACACAACCCAGTTTCGAACTTGACCGAGATTTTATTGGGACAAAGCTTCTGACCAAGTTTAATGAAGATCGGACAATAAATGTGGCCTCTAAAGTTTTTACAATCAAATGTAGACGGACGGACGGACGGACGACGGATAAAGACCGGTCACAAAATCTCAACTGAGCAATCAGGTGAGCTAAAAAGAGGAAAATATCGAGGTGCTGATTTTTTGTTGCGATCTTTTACAAATCAAATGAAATATAACAATACTGTATTACTAATTTTGATGATAATACAAAATCTTTGCAAGAAAAACATTTAGTATTAGTATTTTGTTAATTTTGTACTTTTTGTAAGGTCAAAAGGTAAATTTTTTTTTTGGGGGGGGGGGAATTATGCTTTTTTGGCAAATATAAATTTACTTTGATATTAAATAAATCAATAAATCAGATTTTCATGGTCCGAGAGCCCACTGGTGTTTATTGCAAGTTTAGAGGCCAAGAGTTTTTGTGTATATTTTTTGAATAGAGAATTGTATATCCTTCCAGAAAACCCATTTCTTAAGTGTCACAGCCGTGCATATCTATGTTTTTTTTGGGGTAAAATCACTCAAAATCGAAAGTTTTCCCTCTGATGTCTAGAATATTTGTGCGGTTTTCATTCAAAAATTGCAAATGTTGATATTTATCTGCTAACATTTAAAATGATCCAACATTGCTTAGATATGCCCTATAACATTTTCAATTAAAAAATAATATAATGTTTTGATATAAGTGTTAATAGGTTGAAAAAGGGCCATTTCGTCCTTTTAACAACTTTCTTGATTTATTATTTATTACAATACTTTGTAACGGATCGCAAACATTTGTACTATATTTTATACATTTACAGTATCATTATAAACAAAACATCTACTAACATTTTATGTCACACAACTGTTACATGTAACAACATTTGGCATGAAATTCAAACAGTTATTTAATTTCATCTTGACATAAAACATACTTTATATACATGATAAATTATTATAGTTGATACATGTACTGTTTTTCATGTAAACATATATACTAGCATTTATCACGGATAATTGGTATTAACATGAAACAATAGTTTAACTACTTATACTTTCAATAAATATTTTTTAACAACATTTCACATGAAAACCACACATGTAAATCAGGTGAAATGACTCAAAAAGCAAGAAAATGTAAAAAGTTAGTGGATTTAACCCTACAAGTACACAGTTCTCATTGGAATGTTTTATTTTGAGCTATGTTATACGCATAAGTACAAAGACGAACAGTTTTTATTATGTGTGTCATAAATCAAACTATATAAAAAAATTCCAGAAATCAGCAGTTTTGTGTTTGATTTTGTATATTGTTCCTGAAATCTCACTAAAAGTCGTCATTAAAAAATGTTCATGTTTCAAGTAAATCAGGAGACCCTTTGTGTGTTTTTAATACAATAGTTAGACTACTATTGTGAAAATTATTTCAGTTGAGTAAACATTCGAGAAACTAAAAGGTTTTGACCTATAATAACAATGCGGTCATTTAGTTGTTTGTTTAGAGTGATCTTACATGCCTTGTTTGTTTAGAGTGATCTTATATGCAATTGTATATATGCGAACAGTATTTGATTATTATAATGATCACATGTCTTATAAATCTTATTAAATCAAATTATTCCAGAAATCATCAGTTGTGTGTGTGATTTTATTCATTTCTACCCAAACTCACTAATAGATGTTGAAAAACATAGCTATTGTTAAGCAATATGGTCCCCTAATGGCTCCAAAATTTGTCAGAAATTCCACCATTTTCAGAATTATTTTTTTGATGCCATAGCAACCACACTTTTTGACGTAGGAACAAAATGAAATGACGTGCATAATGTTCATATTGCCATCTATCCATGTTTTAAGTTTCGTGAAAAAATATTAAGAACTTTTAAAGTTATCGCAGGATCCAGAAAAGTGTGACAGACAGACTCACAGACAGACAGACACACAGAGCGCAAACCATAAGTCCCCTCCGGTGAAACCGGTAGGGGAGAAAAAAGTCTTTATTGGAATGAAACAAGTAGGCATATGTGTGTTTTTATAACACTAATAAGACAAATATTTTGGAAATTGTTAACTTAATAAAAGAATTCGCAATTCTAAAATTTGAAAAATGGGTAAATAAATTGCACAAATAAAATCCGAAATTTGGTGGTTTTTAACTTAAAAAAAAATACATGGAAAATGAATTTCTTTTACTGAACTATCAGAAATGTTTCTGTAACCTATTTAATACCCCAAAACTGAAACCCTGGGTAAATTTCTATTACTGAAAATGTATATTTATTCAATTATGCCAGAAATCAGAAGGAAAACTTTCGATTTAGAGTGATTTTACCCAAAAAAAATCATAGATATGCACGGCAGTGACACTTAGAAATGGGTTTTCCGGAAGGATATAAAATTCTTTGTTCAAATATACACAAACATTCTTGGCCTCAAAACTTGCAATAAACACCAGTGGGCTCTCGGACAATGATAATATGCTTTATGGATTCATTTATTATTAAAGTAAATGAATATTTGGCAAAAAGCATAATTCCCCCCCATGACCTTTTGACCTTACAAAAAGTACACAATTAGCAAAATACTTATAATAAATGTTTTTCTTGCAAAGAATTTTGATTATCAGCATAGTTAGTAATAAAGTATTTAATATTTCATTTGATTTGTAAACGATGGCAACAAAAAATCAGCACCTCGATATTTTCTCCTTTTTTGATAGGTTTACGGCCATTTTGAAAATGGCGGCCATTTTGAAAAATATGAATTGGGTCCATAGCCTATTTTGTCTTAAATACTTTTAACTACCAATGAGCAAAGTGTGTTGCTTTTATCAAAAATTGAACAATTCCACTGAATACACGCAGCAAATGTGGTGGAGGATTTGACCGCGGTTAGATTTTAAGGCAGCTTTAAGGTCTGGAAGTGTGAACACGTTTAATGCAGTTATTTCTTTATTTAAAGACTGACACAATATGTTGAGAATATTATACAAATGAAGGTATCTGTCAAGACAAAAAAACGAAAAACACTTGCTTACATAACATACGTTCAATGAGTATTGAAATTATAGATTTGAGTAGGAAAATCCTATTTTTTGTTCTTTAGGCGGCCATTTTGGAAGCCATTTCGACTTATATGCAATATTTAATTAATTTGATTCATGTTTAAACATATTTTAATTAATTAATAAGATAAAACAGCTAATTAAAATGCTAAAAACATAATATTTAAATCAAATATGGCAATAACATGTAATTTCCTAAATGTTCGCGACCATCTTGGCGGCCATCTTGAAAATGGCGGCCATCTTGAAAATCGGAGATGGGTTCATAGCTAAAATTGAATAAAAAACTTAAATCTACAAATGTGCCAAGTTTGTTGCTTTTATCAAAAAGTGAACAATCATTTCACCATATGACCCCTCTAGTGTTTCTGTCTGTGTGTCTGTCTTTCTGTCTATCTGTTTGTGTGTCTCTCCGTCTGTCTGTCTGTTGTATGTATGTTGGTGTGTCTGTCTTTCTCTCCGTTCCTCCGTTCGTATGTCCGTCCGTCCGTGTATCCTTATTTTATTGTGTCCGTCTGCCCGTGAGTCTCGTATGTTTGTCTGTCTGTTATTTTGTCTGTCCGTCCGTCATTCCGTATGCCTATTTTGTTCGCGTGTCCGTCCGTGTTTCCTTATTTCCGACCGTCCGTGCATCTGTCTTACCGTCTGCATGCCCGTCCATTTCTCTCAGCGTCCTTATATCTGTATTTCTTTATGTTGTATATACGGATATACAAACAGACCGACGGACATACGCACTGACATACGGGAAAAAGGACCCGCGGACTGAAGGAGGGACGGACGGAGGGACGGGCGGACCTACAGACAGACAGGCAGGCAGGCAGGTAATCAGACAGACAGACAGACGCACGGACAGACGGAAATACGGGCAAACGAACCGACGGACATACGTATGACGTAACCATTAGATCTTCGACACGAACTGAGTGTTCCGAATGAAAATAACGCCAACTTACATCATACCGATTGAAAATGACATCATGTTAGATAAACCCACAGGCTGGTACAACAAACACACAGCATACCATGATAAACACCTAGCATTCAATGACAAACACACATCATACCATGATGAAAACACAGCAAACCATCACCAACACACAACATACAATCATAAACACACAGCATACCATCACATACAAACAACATATTATGTAAAGCACACAGCATAGTATTATAAGCACATATCACCTGATTTAAACCCTTATGATTGCAATGACACTCACAACATCATAAAGACAACCCCTGCGAAATGATATTCTTGAAATCATGAAGTTTTTATACTTTAAAGAATTGCTCATGAAATCTTCTTCATTAATTCTTAACGTCATTTCATGAAGTTTTCTTCATGAAGTGAGGTTTTTCCAATTTATGAAGATGTCAAGAATATATCACGGATTTCCAAAATTCATGAATAATTCATATAATGTTTTAAGAATAAATTAAGAATATTTCATGAATTTAATATTCTTAAATTGCAAATGAAATATTCATAAATTATTTCATGAATGTTTAATGAATATTTTTTTTAATTTAAGATTCTTAAACCACCCATGAATTATTCATAAAATGTTTTAAGAATAAATGAAGAATATTTTTGGAATTTAGTATTCTTAAACCTCCAATGAACTATTTAAAAAATATTATATGATTTTTTTTAATGAATATTTTTTAAATTTAAGATTCTTAAACTATCCATGAACTATTCATTAATTATTTTATGACTGTTTAGTCATTGAGCAGATCAGGTATTTTAGTCAGAATTAAGGAAACCATTGCGCCATTACTAGGAATAAATTAGTATCGTACACGACCCAAAATCAAATTTGACCCTGCATTTCATAACTATAAACATATATGCAATATTGATCATACATCTTATTCTATTTGAACATTACAAGTAAATTCTACCGCTCTAATTGTAGCAAATTACAGATACACTGTACAGGTCTTTAATCGGAGGATATTACAAAGGTCTAAAACTTTGTTAAATTTGGAATTAAAATTTATTTTGCCAATCCCATAAAGAACTACTATAAACACTGCCATCATTGTTGGTGTCTATCTTAGCCTGATTTATTTGTAAGATGTACCTTTTTCCCTCTTCCGTTAATCTTCATGCCATTACAGTAAACTTTGTACAAACAAAATAAAGCAAAAAATATGCACATGAATCTGATTATACACAGATCCACTAACATATAAATCAAACCATGTTTGTCTTTTTCAGTTTCGAATGAACGTCTTGTAAAACTGTTTTTCAATATTGCTTCCTTTTCTAGAACGCAATCTGCATCGTTAATTGACAAACGCAGTCCATCTACCCCACTTATTAATAATATTCTACGTTAATTCGATTGTTATTATCATTTTCATAATCCAGTATTATTTTCGCAAACACAGATTAATATTTAAAATAAAAAGAAAGATAGAATATTAATTATCAATCGTAATTGTTCGTTAATAATTGGCTTGTTCAATCGTCCCGCTCGGTTAAATCCGTATAATTGCAGAATTGATTTATGAAGACACTCGTAAATTTCCGTCATTGACGGTATTTTACGCTTTTCCGAAACGTCATTTTGATTGGTCGATTTTTATTCAAACAAATGCTCCAAAGACGGCGCCAATTTCGACGTTTGAACTTTCTGCTTGATTGCATCTGTTAACAAACAATACACTTTCGTATTTAGAAAAAAATCAATAAAGCTATGTAAAGATCTAACTCATACTTCTCACAATTCTGTAACATTTGTTTATATTAATTAATGCAGTCGAAGAAAGTTGCATTCTGCATTTAATGATGTTTGACTGATTTTGGGGCAATATAGTTTGAACTTTAAAGTAAGTACGTTTCTTTTCACTTAATAATAATGAAACTTTTTGATAGAAGCAATCCATAATTATAAATATATTGCTCAAGATGCAACTTGTAGTAAATAAAATTATTTTAAAGTAAATTAAAGTAAATGTTTTTGACTTAAATCACTTTTTTTGTTAACAAATGACTATGGAAAGTTTAAAACTGTTGATTTGTAGGACTTCTCCGCTCAGATGACACCAATAACCCAGAAATGAAGCCACTCTGGACCGGTCGCTCCAACCTCTCCTCAGTTTCAACCAGTCCACACAGATCAATAAGACCACACATATTGGTACATTTTCAAACTGTATTTTTTGCCATTACACCACTTCTTGTAATTATTATGAGTAAAGTCATATTTGATCATGTGATTAAATAAACAAACAAAAACAACCGGCAAACAAACTTATTGTGATTTAAATTATAGATATTAAAGCGACAAGCTTTCCATAACAGCAAAATTTAACATTTTAGTGGAATGCACAATAAGCAATTTAGTTATATGTTTGAAGAATGCCTTCATGACAAGAGTCCATGATTCATAAACCACGTGCCCCTAACATGGCTATAATAGATTCTAGACCTTTTTGAGTTAATTATTTCTTGCAAAGGAAGTGACCAGGGCTTTTTCAGCAGTTTTTATAACCGATATTCGGTCATATTCCCAATGGCAAAACATATCTTTTTTTCCCAAATCCAGAAAAAACATTCCAAATTGATAGTTTTAATTTTAAAAGTTTAGAAATAATGAGAGTTTTAGTTTACAAAAAAGACTAATAGCTTGAAGTTACCAATAAAATGATTGGTTTTCATTCATATCATTCTATTTTATAACCATATACTAAGAGTCAATAATTTTTGCTAATATTTTTTTCCCAATTTCGGGCGCATTGACACTTAAATTACCAATTTCTGTGTTGGTGTCAATCGTTTGCAGATCTACTAGTGTTTGAGATTCTCAAGAGGAGGACACAAGCAGCATCAGTGAATACCCTGCTGACATGATCATTGATGAAAATATGTCCAGCAAGTCTACTAGTTCTCATGAAAATGTGGACAGCAAGACTACTAGTTCTCGTGAAAATATGGCCAGCAAGACTACTAGTTCTCGTGAATTTGTGGCCAGCAAGACTATTAGTTCTACTAAAAACGTATCCAACAAGACTGATAGTTCTCGTGAAAATGTGGCCAGCAAAACTGTTACATGTAGTTCTCCTGAAAATGTGTATTCGATGTTTGAGGTTTTTTAGTGATTAGACTTTTGTCTGTTGACAAGGCTAAATTCAAGAAGTGAATTTTCATGAAGTTTCAAGAATAATTATATTCATGAATTGTTCAACTTTATGAAGTATGTACTCCTGAACTCAAAATGAGACATTAAAATATTGAACAAAAAAATGCATGAACTCTTCATGAAGTAAAGTGTCAAGAACTAAGCAAAAAATTAATGAATTATTCATGAATATGAGATATGTACAGTTTCATAAATAAAACGTAAATTTTCATGAAGTTTTCAAGAATCATTATATTAATGAATTGTTCAACTTCATGAAGTAAATGCTACTGAACTCAAAATGAGACATTAAAAAATTGAACGAAAAATACTGAACTCTTCATGAAGTAATGTTTCACGAACAACTGAGCAAGAAACTCATGGATATGAGATATGTACAGTTTCATGAATAAAACTTAAATGTTTATACTAGGTGTGTAAACTTCTTGAACTCTACATGAATTCTTCATGGGCATTAAGGATGCATGATATGATGAAGATTTGATGCATTTTCCACTTTATGAATAGTTCATTAACTCTTTTTTATTGAACTTTTCAGGAATAAGTCCCATTTTGTCTTCACATCTTTCTCATGAAGTCTTCATGAAGTACCATCATGAATGGTTCATGAAGAAAATGCGAATAGTTCATATGGCATTCTTAAACATTTGGCAGGGGAAAGCGTACCATCACTAACACACAGCATACCATTTCAAACACATAGAATGCCATGACAAACACACAACATACCATGAAGTACACACAGCAGACTATGGTTACCACACATCATATCATCGAAAGCACACAGCATTTCATTACAAAAACACAGCATACCATCACAAACACACAACATACCATCACAAACACACAGCATAATATGGCAAGCACACATCATACTATTATAAACACATCTCATATGATTTAAACCCACATCATTTCAATGAAACTTTCGATTTATCAATAGTCAACAGGAGACTGACTAGGCGTCCCATACTTAATTAATCCGACGCTGAGTCTTAATTATTCGAACACATTATATTGATAAGACAATTGTTCGAACCAGTCCAATGGTGTTTAGTCTGGCCAACTGAGAGTCTTAGAAAACACTCAGTTGACGCAGAAAGCGCTTATTGTTTTTAAAGTTTAAATCGACAGTGGTCCATTTTATATATTAAAAAATGTTTGATGAACGTTTATGATTAATTTATAACATTTTTGCATTACCCCATATATAAATTTTGTGATATAAATTAGTAACATGCCAAAAGAAAATATTTGCATAAATTCTAGTATCCTCTCATGTTTATCAACGAGGAACATATCGGCACTTGTTCATCCTTTTAAACATTCAGTACAATTTTCGAACGTGTAACTTTAAATCAAAATACAACATACTACAAATATGTCAAACTTCTTACTCATAAAACAATTCAAAATTACCAGATGAACTTCAACCGACAATTATAAAAATTGCTTTTTTGGCTTGAGTCTACAGTGTAAATTCCGACGGTTGTTCTTTTGTCCATCATGTTCTGGATAATCAGAATTTTAATTAATGTAAATTAATATATAAAACACAAGCAGATGTTGAAAAATTCATTAAAATACCTAAAGACCCATCCGAACAATCGACTATAAAAAGTAATACAGTTACAATACTGCGAATAGTCCACATTTCAATAAAGACATTGATTGTAATATAGATAATATAGATACTATAGATAGTCTTGTATGGATTGCTTAACGTCTCAATACGAAAGTTTTAAAACACCGCAATCGATTTAGCATTGTGACTATATAAACGTTTTGTGAATAGCGCTTTATAACTTGCGGTTTGGTATTAAGCTGTACTGGTGCCAGAAAGTAGTTTTTTGTGTTTTATTGAACAAATTGAACACATTCATTGCGTTTTTATGTGTAAACAAGTGACTTTTAATGTTGTTAAAATATATTTGTAAATCATAATTGTCTTTACTTCTAACCAAATTTGCAAACATGCGTCAACAATAATGTTAGGTTATACAATTGGGGTCGCATGACTCCTTCCGGAAATAGTTTGTTTTATTTACATCACGTGTTAAAACAGTGCCACTCTTAATGAATTGTTCCTTTACATAAAAAGGATGAAAAAGCTAATGTAAATAATTATAGGGGCATTACACTGTTGTTTACACAACTGATAAATAATAGATTAAATGTTTGGGCTAAAAATATCATGTATATATAAAAGCTCAGGCTGGTTTTAGAAAACACATGGGGACTGTGGATAATATTTGTATTCATCTTGGTGTAATTAACCATTTGTTACAGAAAATTAAGAAATTAGATGTTGCTTACGTGGATTTCACAAAAGCGTTCGATTTTTTGGTAAGGGTTATTATTTGGTACAAACTTATTAAATTTGGGGTAAGGGGTAACATGCTTAACATAATTGAGCTATATATATATGAATATAAAATCAAGGGTAAAGATTGGCAATGTAAAAAGTAAAGAAGAATTCCTATGCTTTGTTGGGGTAGAGCAAGGAGAGTCTCTCTTACCGTTTGTATTCTCGATGTATTTAAATGATATAGAAGAGTACTATATGTTGCATGGATTTCATGGGATATATTTAGGTATGTTGAAATTATTTTTACTACTTTATGCTGATGATATTGTCATTATGGCAGAAACCAAAGACGAGTTGAAAAGGGGTTTGTTATTATTAGAACAGTACTGTGACAGATTTAAACTTTATGTAAAATTCTTTTTAACAAAATAATGATTTTTTTAATAGGTGGAAGATTAAGAAAAAATCTACAATTCTTTTATAAAGATGAACTATTAGAAATTTTCAGTAATTTTACTTATTTAGGTATTCATTTTACCACCGGAGGATCTTTTACATCAACCTTTGAAACCTTGTCAGGTCAGGCATTAAATGCAACTTATAAACTAAACGTATGTATGTTAAAGTACCCTACAATGTCTGTAAAATGTAAACTTGACTTATGTGATAAGCTCGTATTGGCTTCTTTGCATTACGGGTCTGAGGTTTGGTGTTTAAACGAATCTCCTATGCTAGAAAGAAATCATTTACATTTTTGTAAAAGAATACTCGATGTAAAGATACAAACTAAAAAATAATTTTGTTTTTGATGAACTAGGAAGAACTTCCCTTCGTACGATTAGAGCTGTGAATGTAGTTAGATATTGGTTAAAAATTGTCAAGTTACCAACTTACCATGTGATCGCGCTCTTGATGTTACTTGGGATGTCAGCACTGATCAAATTAAGCTTAGGGTCGAGTTGGACGATAAGCCAATGACAAGACGAGGTATTCTTTCTGTAGTCAGTGCGATATTTGATCCGCTTGGACTGATCGCCCCAGTGACACTTCGTGCGAAAGCCATCATACAAACCCTATGTAGAGACAAGATGGGATGGGACGAACAAATACCACGTCAGCAAGAGTTGGAGTGGAAAGCATTGCTGTCTTCGCTGTCAAATATTGAGAATGTTTCCGTCCGACGCTGCTACAAGACACACAGAAGTGGAAATATTGTTAATGTGCAGCTTCATATCTTCAGCGATGGGTCACAGACAGGATACGGTGCGTGCGCATACATACGGTTGACAGACGATGCTGGAAATATTTCGTGTTCGTTAGTTGTCGGGAAATCAATACTGGCTCCCATTAAACAAGTGTCCATACCGAGGTTAGAGTTGTCCGGCGCCGTGGTCGCATGTTGTCTGTACGAGCAATTATCCGAAGAGCTGAGCATACATATAGACAGTGCTACATTTTGGACTGACTCTATGATAGTACTCGGGTACATAAACAACCAAACAAAACGATTCAAGACGTTCGTGGGCAATATGGTTGCCGCCATTCATGACGTCACACAACCAGAACACTGGCGTCACGTGAACACCAAATCTAATCCAGCAGACATTGCCTCCAGAGGTATTGATGCTAGTGACAGAGTAAGTATGAACATTTGGTTGAACGGACCAAACTTCCTGTCACTTGACCAAAGCCAGTGGCCAGAATCGTCCAAAATTTCGCCACTTCCGGAAGACGACGCGGAGATTAAGAAAGATACAACGGTGCTGGTGACAACTACAAAGACTGTAGATTTGCTCCTGTGCCAGTACTCATCCTGGAATAAACTTACCCGCGGTGTAGCATGGCTGCTTAAATTTAAAGAATTCTGTGTACGAAGGATATGAATAAAACTCCCACAATAGACGCCCAGAAACTCACGCTGGAGGATATACAGAATGCTGAAAGGTCCATTCTGCAATATGTTCAAAGGAGGCATTATAACGATGAACTAACACAACTGTCTTCTTCAAAGCCCGTGAAAAAGGGGAGTAGCATTGTGAGACTTAATCCAGTCTACCACAATGGGTTAATCAAGGTCGATGGACGCATGCGTCAGCCCGAAGAGCAGAAGATGATCATATTGCCCAGCCAACATCATGTGACGTCGTTAATTATTCGTCACTACCACGAGACATCGGGTCATATGGGAGCGCAGCAAGTAGTATCGTCTACGCGCGAGAAGTATTGGATCATCCACGGACCCAGTACGGTAAAGAAGACAATTGGAAAGTGTTTCGTTTGTAGACGGTACAGAGGAAAATTGGGCCACCAGAAGATGGCGTCACTTCTCTGTGAACAGACAACACCAGATAAGCCCCCGTTTACTAATGTCGGTGTAGATTTTTTCGGCCCACTGAATGTCAAGGCTGGCCGTTCAGTGCTGAAGAGGTACGGGTGCATATTAACATGTCTTTCATCAAGAGCCGTACACCTAGAAGTGGCACATTCGCTTACCACGGACTCCTTCATTTCCGCCTTTCAAAGGTTCATCAGTAGAAGAGGAACCCCAGAGAAAGTTTTTAGTGATAACGGTTCAAATGTAGTCGGAGGTCAACGAGAGCTACAAAAATGCATGAGAGAATGGAACCAGTTGAAATTGGAAAGTCATATGCTTCAGCGGGAGATTGAATGGCACTTCAACCCTCCATACGCGAGCCATATGGGAGGAGCATGGGAACGACTGATACGTTCAACTCGTTTCCATCTCAAAGCCACCGCACAGGAACAACTGCTCACGGACGAACAGCTTCATACATTCATGACCGAAGTTGAGAAAATTCTCAATGATCGTCCGATCACTCCAGTCAGCGATGACACCCGGGATCTACCGGCGCTAACGCCAACTATGCTACTTTTGATGAAGACCAACACAAGTATTCCACAGGGTGTGTTCCGTAAACAGGATGTCTACGCACAACGTTGGTGGAAACAGGTGCAATACTTGGCTCACGTGTTCTGGAAAAGATGGCTACATGAGTACTTGCCTTCGTTGCAAGCCAGGCAAAAGTGGCAACGGCAGACCACCAAACCTTCGGTCCGGAAATGTTGTCCTAATCGCTGAAGAAAACGTCCCTAGGGGCCAGTGGGCTTTTGGAAGGGTGGTCAGTGTATTGGAGGGTCTGGATGGACTTGTCCGTAGCTGTGTGGTAAAAACTCGTACTTCCGAATTAGTTAAACCTATTACAAAATTGTGCTTGCTTGAATGTTCAATCTAGTTAATCTACAGTTAAGTAAGTGATTTACAGTAATTTCTATTTGATTTGATTGAGTTGTAATTGCAATAGCATGGTGTTTATTGCAATGATTTACTTTTGTACTTTGATGAGTTGAGTCCATGTGAATTATAGTGGTAAAACACTTACCGTGAATATTTGTGCTGTTGATTTAAAGAAATTATTTAGATTATTGCAATTCAATTTTTTAAATTAGTTGTCGCTGTAATGGTTTTGTATCAAACTGATGTGTTTATGTTCTTGTATGAAATATTAATAATTTCATGGTGGGGAATGTAAGAAACGTATACGTTTCTTAAATAATGTCAAAGGCGTCAGTGTATGTAATTACGTGACGCGCCCTTTTTTATATTACGTTGACGTCATGTTATTATGACGCTATTGTTATTGTTGTGAAAACCGTTTACGGACAGGATTGAATTGGAACTTGGATGTTTTATAAGGACTTTCTGACACCAGTATCGGTAAATAATATTTATATATGTATCAAAATGAATTAATAAAATTGATTGTTTGAAATAATAAGTTATTATTCAAGTCTGTATCGGTATTTTTTATTGTTTATAAATTGGATTTAAATGTTTTGTATAAATGTAGATCTATGCTACTTATTGCATGATTGTTTAGATTCGAATGTATGATTTAAATGTGTTTGCATGTATTTATTATTTAATCTCTGTTGTTTCAGAGAATCGCTACGTCGATCAATAAAGGTTTGAAATCAGCGCATACTCGTTATTAAATGATTGTCGCCCCCAAGTTTCCAACATAGCCTTTTACAATCACTTGGAGTTCAATATGCATTGCTATACCAAATTGTTGGTAATGAAAAAATATTTGTGTCTATGTTAAAGTTGCGATTACATGACCATTTTTAACAAAACTGGCAAAATAAGCTAAATAATTCGTCCAGAGCTAGGACTTATGTAACTTTTTGTGATTTTAAAATGCAACCTTATCTAACAACTATAAAAACAAACACGTTTAGAAGTGTCTTAAGCAGACTTCGTGTATCTTCACATCGACTGAATCTTGAGGCCTGAAGATGGCAAAACCCTAGTCCAATTCCGTATCAGGAGAGACATTGTACTTGTCATATGCTCGAAGATGAATATCACTTTGTAATGGAATGTAAACTATATTCAGAAATAAGAAGGCTGTACATTGATAAATACTATTGGAAAAATCCAAATATATTTAAATTTGTTGATAAATGAAATCCGAAAATTTCGAATCAATAACAACCTTGCATAATATGTGAACAAAGCCTAGACTAAACTTTTTCTAAACTTAGAAAAGTGTTTCATCTGTATTATGATTATTCCTAGTCATTTAACATTTCGTACATAATCCTTTTATGTAGATCTATCATATAACAAGGATAGACCTCTCGCGTATGTTTTGTTTGTTTATAAAAATGTATTCTTTTTTTATACAACTTACTAGTCACGTGACCACTCGTTTCATATATAAATAACATTAATGTGCTGTATACACATGGACAATTGTCTATTGTATGAACAATAAACTGTTAAACTTAATGTGATAAGAAATGTACACATTAAAGAACAATTTAATTCAATTATAAAATTACAACAACAAAAACGGATTCTATACAGTATTTGTTCCTTTTGCAAATATAAACGCGCGATTAAAAGAACTTAACTGAGATGGCAAATTTGTTCATTATTGACCGCTCACAAACAGAACAATGGCAAATTCCATTAAAAAAATTTAATTGACACACACTCATTTTGTATTGTATTTTGATATGCAAGATATTGGTTAATCAATGAGAAAATAGACATGCTACAGAAAATATGCTTGTTAAAATTTCACTGTTACATGTACTTTACAAAAACAACACAACATTTTTGGGACCTTGGCAAAGTTAAAGGGGGCGGGTTGTAGTTTACGTCGTTTCCACAACCCTCTTAATCCAGATATAATATATATTACACAAACTGTTTAAATTTAAACGAGGTTTTGTTACAAACATGTTCTATTTGTTGCGATTTTTAAAGGCACTGCTTCATTAAATAAAATAAAAGAATATTTTATTTTTTCAACAAATGTTTAATTGGCGTTATTCGTGACACATTCGTAATTGATTTGTGGTCAGGCCGCAAATTCACAAATCTCCGAAACATTAAAAATGCAAATGAAATGTCTAAGATTAATTAACGAAGAAAGCACTAAAATCTTTTAATAATTTGCTTCTTTGTGTTTAATTAGAAATTCGAAGCCTCAATATTAAATTGTTCTAAATGACTGTCTTAAAAAAAGACTGTCTATTATTTTAAATAACTTACTCGAATAGGTAAAACTGTCAAGAACTGATTATGGTTTGGTATTGTAAATTCAGATTATCAACCCTGTTAGCGCAATCAATTGCATTTACACCGTGCATAATTTCAGATAGTAATAATATCCAAATAAAAAAGAGCTATCGCGAAGATTGTTCGAACATTAGTCATTATTTTTTTTTTGTTATTCCCATAATGAAAGCGATGACAGGTATTTAATTATTAAGTGTTAAACACATGAAACAATGCAATAAACAGAACATAAGTAACTGGATATTACACGTTTATTGTAGCAAGATTAAACACCATGGTTGTAAAAAGAAGTAACGTATATTGTAAACTGATACGCTTCCAAATTCAGGATAAGGTATTAAATCCCTAACGTTTGAATAAATATTCGCCAAAACTTGCAAGTAATATTACCATAACGCTTTACCGAAAACATTAACAAAAAAACATTCCCGTGTGCTTATTGCATTTATATTTCAAATATTGCCTATGAATGCGTTATATTGCCTTCTTTTGACACAATATAGATATTACTATCACAATGCCCATTTTAATCCAATATAAGGATGCTTTCTAACTCTATATTGATTAATGCACTTTCAAATATTCACTGAGTTGTTATGACCCTAAACGACATTGCCAAGCCGGTTCGAACAAATAATTGATCGATGACATATAGTATATATAAGCCACGCAAAATCTTATTGGAGGCCATGAACAAGTAAACTACGTTCAAAACGAACAAATGATTAAATAAATAGGGTTTTATGTTTTTAGTATTAATTCTGTTATTTTTTTAAATATAGGCATGATCAAAAATAAAAAGGACGTGGAAAGTGGAGATTATTCCCGTACCATGCCTACTAGCTTAGCTTCAAATATTTCATATATTTAGGTTTTTGCATGCTGTTACTAATTCTTTATAAATTTGTAATAAATACATGTAGTTATCGAGGCTTAGAAAACATTAATCACACGCCATAGCAAACGTTAATCCTTCTAATATAATTCTTATTAACAAAGCCTTTTTCGCCACTTTTCTTTAAGTCATAATGACCATTCATTTTTTAAATATAAGTTCGAATATGAAATAACTGACACATCTTAATACAATCATCAAAACAAGAAAACATAACGACATAAACATTAATTATGTATTAGGTTCTTCACGTACGTTTGTTCTATTCTGTTTAGCAATGCCTACGGGCTTTTCTTAAGTAACTAAATCGGTACTAACCAAAGCTTTACAGCGATGTTTTAATCAAGAAATAATTTGAACGAAAAAGTGCTTACCCGAAACACCGACTTCATAAATAGTCAATACAATCATAATAATGCCAACAGTCCACATTTCTGCAAACGTGTTGATCGTTCGCTGTACATGCAGTCAACTGATTTGCGGCAACTTCTCAATACGAAAGGTTGGAAACTACGCAGTTTATATCCGCAGTACCGTGACTAGGTATGTTTTGTGCAATGGCTTTCATAGCGGTCTGCATTCCGCTGTTAAAATATCTTAACCTGTATCAATTAACACTCAGATATATAACGCTTTGTTAAGTTTAAATCTTAATATTTCTTAAATTTACACCCGATACGGGTGACGATTGTGATAAAGATCTACACTTAACAAATATACCCATTGAATTTTAAATTAGAACAAAAGGTCGTATAACGCTTTATTTATTGAATACACTCTTACAAAGGAAGTAATTTTCAGTTGAACGATTCATTCAATTTTAATATTAATTTTACTTGACATACACTGGCTTATTAATTTCGTTTAAATAACGCAAAAATATTGTGTGCAATAATTTGAAACCCTTAATTTAAACCTTCATTGAATGTAATATTCAATAGTAAGAGAATATAAGACGTTGGCCTGTTTTTCTTTAATATTTTACTGCTTTATCTCGATGTCAGAGAACTTAATTTTACTGTATTATTTTCATACCAGAGAATTAAATTTTTAAAACAATATGGAACAGAGAAACATTTAAAAGTGTAACACTCCACTTATTCAAAAGTCAAACCATAGGAATTCTTTCCAATAATACTATCTGCATGTCTATAACGGCGCGTTTTTGTTCGGCATCAAGGGACCGAACCGACCCGGATTCAGTCGATGGATCGGTCGGGATACGAGGGCAAGTGTTCCATTTTAATTGTCCGCGGTCATAAACATCATATATATATATTCAAGCAACCTAGCCTATTTATTTGCTAGTGTGTTAGTTCGTATGGAAAGATTCGCATGAATGATATGAATGTAAAAAAATGTCCCACAAGTTAACACATCGAAGCGGAAGGTCAACAAGTTGGGGGATGAGCAGATTACCCAGAAAGCTTCCGGTATGAAGAGAAAAATTTCAGATTTCTTCAGGCCTATTCATGCAACAGGTAAGAAGCAGAGAACCCAAAAATATAACTTTCTGATGCTCGATAAAAATGAATCCAAAACTTGCATAAGCTCAATCTCATCTTTACAAAACGCTTGTAAGACACATCAACATAGAGTAAAACATTCGGATCAACGCCGTTGAATTCAGGACGAAGCCGCAATAAACTTGTAGAAAATCAAATTACGAAGCTCGGTTGTGAATTTATAAATTGAGTCTCATAAAATAGTACAGTTAAGGATCCTTAAACACTGTCCAATACTATTATGCTATATAAACGTTTCCATCAACAAAACGTGTATTCCGAAGGTAAGTGACAATAGGAAGACCATAAAACACGTTACGTAGGTGTAACAATGATAAAATACAATTATTCTGACACTTTTTAGCATCGACGGATCGCTTTACGATGTTATCATGTTTTGTCGGATGATCTCGAGTCAGGATTGGATTCATTCGGTTTGTGTTAATTTGTTCAATTTATGCAAACTATTTTTTATTTATTATCACGGTACTCTAAGAATTATATTGCATAGGTATTTTATAGTCAGGTACATACGTGAAATTTAAATGGAAATGTATTGTAACACAAAAAATAAAAACGAGCATTTTGTATATCGTTTACTCAATGTTACCACAACACATCTAGCGTTGAAAAGTTTGCTATTGGTAGAAGAAAAACTGATTTTTTTATGGGTAAACTTATTGTTACGAATTATTCGCTGATTTTGAGCATCTTTTAATCGTTTTAATTAATAAAACATGCACTTAAAATAAATAAGCAATTGATTTGAAAACACACGAAATTCTAATATAAAACAAAAATTATAAATATTTGTACCAGATATCCATTTTAAGACACTACGAATAAAATGAACAAAATAAGTTAGCCATTATAGAAGAAACACAAATGTGATCAGCTTTAGAAAAATGCACTAACTTGATGACACCAGCAAAAACAATAAGCATAAAAGTTCTTGAAAACATTAATTCGGAAAGCATTTTTGAAAGTTAGCTACTCGTAAGTGCGACTGAAACTTTTTAATGCGGAAGTCATGTGTTGAGCGCTCAGTACTACATTTCCTTGAGGTATATTTATTTTATGTCCGATGCATAGCTTAGTACATAATGGATGGATTTTCTGAATTACTTTGCGCAAGTGATTAAAATCCAAATTCGTAAACTTTGTCATTAACACTTTGTTATTAATATTACTTTTCCCATCATTGATTGATTTTCATTTCTCTTGGCAAAACCGAAAACTGTAACGAGCATGAACCAGGTCTACGTCACAAATGAAACACACGGGTCAAATAGTGGACTGTGTGTATATTATGATGCAATATACATGTATCAGGTTGTTTGATCTTGTACTGAAACCATACAAATATATTGTTTTTTTTATTCTGAGCTTTTTGGAAGGACTCAGGTTTTTCACACTCACAAACAATAAGTGGGCAATCATTGTAATGTGTGTGACATATATTTTCATTGATTTCATGGGTTGATTGGTACACAAACTTTATACAAGCACATCATAAATGACCGACGGCAATTAATCATGTTTTTTAGAATCAAATACCAACGACTCTTCTTAGCAAAAATCCAGCATGGGCGGAAAGTGTCGTCCCTGATGAGACTGTGCGAACTGCACAGGCTAATCTGGGATGGCACTTTACGACCATGCATTAAACAACCCCTGTACGTCGATAATCCATACTGAGTTGGATAATTCAAAGTGAAGAACAAAAATGTCGACCGAACTGAAACTGAAACTGAAAGGAATGTTATTATTTTATCATTTCTTTTAATTTAGTAATTATAAGGACGTAATTGTTCTACACATGTGATAATGAATGTCTGACACACACGTGCGTTTTGAATTTTGCAATGATTTAATAGTTTTCTAGTAAAAAACGAAACATTTGTCTTCGGAAAATGCTAATTTTCATGAAATGCGACCTATGTGTTGAATAATTTAGACGTTAATTGACAAAAGAGCGAACGAAACTGTAACAGAGGTACGCCAAATTATATCATGAATGTCCTTTAAAATTTCACTTTTAACACCTAGTGTGTTTCTGTGTTAAAATCATGTGTTTGCAGGAAGGGTATAAAAGTTTTTGGATAAATCCAATCTGACATGAACATTGTTGTGCATAATAACCAAACTCAAAGTGGATAATGCACAAACTGCGATGTATTGAACATGTTTTCCAAAGACAGGTTGGATATTATTCTTTGAAAACAACTATTTATAACCAAAAACTCGCGCGATGTGTATAATGGAATATAAAAAATACTTTCAACGAACATCAACATTCATTTATTTGTTGTTAGTGAAATCAATTTCAACGGAACTTGCATATATATAAAATTGAGATTAGAAGCAAAATAAGCATTCGAAATTTGCATTCCACGTACACAGAGATGCCATAAAACGTATTCCATGTCATTTTGGATAGCGTGAAAAGCATAGACATTTAAAAATGTCCCTACTTATTATTTAATCACTTGATTTTAAGGGATTCGAGTCGAAGCTGCAGGTTAAAGTGGCACTTGCCCCGCTGATTCATGTATTTGTCCCCATAAAAGAGGTTTCGAATATTATTTGAGACATTTACACCACGGATCTGATTCATTATACATTATATCAGAAAGAGTGCATCAAATGGTTAACAAATATTAAAGGGGCATATCGACGGCTAGTATAGCATTTTACTTTCCGAAATATTTTTACACACTGGAAAAAACATATTAAATGATTTCTCAATACACAGACATAGATATTAAAAATCTTCTGTAGATTATGTATTTTAATAATATTACAAGTTTACCCCTTGACCCTATTCGCCGGCGCGGGAAAATTGAAGTAGTAGAAAAATATTTACTAGTAAATTGTACAGTACCCCGCTATGCGCATGTTCACTGACGATAAACGACTTTTAACGGTATTTTAGCATAGAAAGCTTGCGAGTTCTATATGGAATGACTTTGAACCCCATTACAACCTTGGTGGGAATAATATTTGTGGACTTATAACTATTTTTCTCTCCGAGTTCATCAATTACGTATTATTCCTTCCGATTTTATGTTAATACAATTTGGACTCTTTGTAATTTTGAATATTTGATGAATATTATTTTTCTTCAGTTTGAATTATCCTACTCAGTTTGGTTTATCGACGTACAGGGGGTGATTTAACCCCTTTTTCACAGAGCACGGCCAATGTATATCGTCTATTCAGTAGTAAACTCCAATAAAACAAGCTATTGAACCTGACTTGTGTCACGTGCACAGGAGGAACTAGTTGGCTGAATAGACGCTAGCTTGCTGTATTTCACCATACTACCTTGACAGCATACATACACATGCATAATACAACTTAATTCCATACCTACATGTAACGGTGAATATATGAATTGCATTTGCGGCAAACTAATGTTTTATAACCTATTGTAATAACATTAAACGTTAAATGTGCAAAATACAAGTATTGTCAACTCCATCGACCGCGGCCCGCCAACCTTTTATTCGACATGGTAAACACTAAAAGACTAATATCTTTGGAAGATACATTCGGCGTTT
The DNA here is from genome assembly GCF_020536995.1 of Dreissena polymorpha. Taxonomy (NCBI): domain Eukaryota; kingdom Metazoa; phylum Mollusca; class Bivalvia; order Myida; family Dreissenidae; genus Dreissena; species Dreissena polymorpha. Next base: position 64,493,367 of record NC_068363.1, read on the forward strand.
GAATACATACGGACTACTCAATGATGATTATGTCAGAAATAGAATGTTTGAATTGAATGGCTATTTATTCATCAGTTGTAAAATTCCTTGTCATATTCATACTGAACTGTTCAATACCGGCAAAACATTCAAGATTTAAGAATAATCATGTTTTGAACCTAAGTCTAAATCTGGGTTGACGGGTAATGGCCCTGATCACAAAAAATATATGGGCCGTGCTCTGTGCATGTGCATTCACGGTCGTCTTAGATTAGCCTGTGCATCCACACAGGCTAATCAGGGACGACACTTTACACTTTCATTGTATTTATATCAAGGAAGACTCTTCTTTACGAACATTCCAGTTTAAGCGGAAAGTGTCGTCCGTGATTTACCCGGGCGGACTGCACATGCTAATCTGGGATGACACTTTACGCATTGAATTTTCACAGAGCACGGCCCAGTTAATATTTTTCATTTTGTGATAGCATGTTCGATATTCTCATCGCGAGCTATTAAATAAAGTAAATGCTGAAATATTATGGAACACTGTGTTCATTATAATGAAAGTATACATTATGATTTGAAAAGAATACACATAAAATGAATAAAGCTTTCAGAAAGTTTATGGTATAAATTGAAATGTGTTGAATAGGCATTGTATCACTAGCACATCATAACAGATTATAATATATTAAAAATATTCCTGTTTGTGAAATATTTTTATTCCCATATATAATAGCCCTCTATAAAACAAGGCACGACACGTTCAACACAGAAGTATAAACTACATTAGCCATATACAATAATTCCCCAAAGCACATTTAAAGGGGCCTTTTAGCGTTTTGGTATATTGACAAAATAAAAAAAAGTGTTCCAGATTTGCAAATTATGGTTGTAGTTGTGATATTTTTGAGGAAATCGTAATACTTATCATTAACTATGCTCTAAAAAATCCATGATATGCATCTTTTGACGATTTAAAAACCTGACAATTATAAAGCGTTGCAATGCGGAACGATTGAATAATTTGGAGAGTTCTGTTATTGTCGTTATATTTTGTGATACAGCGAGTAATGATGATATTAAGTATAAAATGCATCATAAATTGTATGAGCACGGAAGGCCGAGTGGTTTAAGCGATAGACTTTTACTTCAATGGTCAGTGGTTCGAGCCAACCGGAGCTGTTTAGATTCAATGTTTACATTGATCAATAAAAATCATTTAATGACAAGCTTCAATACATGTCAAAATATGTGTAAAGGTCCCTTTAAGAAAAAAACAACAACAACCAAGTGGGGTTTTGGCATTACATATTATGGAATACCATGTTTTTTGTATATATTTTTAAAGATAAAATTCTGCCAAATTTGGTAGCGAATCTTTGATTGCATTAGAATTACCAACGGGATATTGTTCTGTCTGTTTAAAAAAGCCATAGCAGGGGCGGTTCATGATTGAGTGCGATCACAGTGACGAGTAGTACCATGGTTCATGTGTGAATGCTACTGCCCTCAGATGGTTTGGACATCCTGAAATACCAATGTCCCTTGAAGTAATCCGTGTTTGTATTTACACGTTAGAATATGGACAGCCATGGCGTTTCTGCTCAAAGTCTGATTACTTGTTTTGCACAGGCTAGACTGTGCGATGGCATAAAACATTAAACATTATATCATACAAAATTATTTCTGAATATGAAAACAGGCCTCTTTTTTCTTAACGTGAATGAAATATTAAAGATATATGTTTCAAGCTCACGAAACTTAAACTGTAAAACTATAACGCGCATTGTTGTTTAAAAGTTGAATACCATAGGCGTGTAACATAACAATACTGGACATTTGTGTGGACTAGGAGAAATTTACATCTTGATTGTTTTCTAGAAAGGAAGTAGGTATGTGACTGTAAAATTGCGTTAAGTCAAGAAAAGCATCTTCATCAACAACACCAAAATCAAGCTAAAATTAATTTTTTTTTATTTGCATATCAAACACATTTACAGCGCATATCAAAATCATACAATGTACAAAATATGGACAAAGATAATTTTATAAAAACATGATAAAGTGGTATCATACATAAAACCATGTATTGTTCGATGAATTGTTGTTTGTCCTATTAATTTTGTTTCAAAATATTAAGTCATATATACACGAACTCAGCACAAGTTATGTTATTTATTAAAAACATCAAACAAACATGAACAATCATGTTGTATTAACGCAAAAAATATGTCATTAAGTAAAATCACGAAACAATTTAAAAAGAAAATAATCAATCAAACACATAATTTTTTTCGGGCGTTTGTAAACGAAAAGACTTTATCTTTATAAATTGTGTAGATATTTAATACACACATATAGTATGCAAATGTTGGTATTTAACCTTATTTATGAATTGTGTAGATATTAAATGCACACATGTAGTATGCAAATATTGGTATATATGCTTATTAAATCAGCATAAGTGCGTAGCAACTTACTGTATCCTGAACATACCCTTAAATGTGATTAAAACGGGAGAGAAGAGCTAAAAAATAATACAAACAAGAGGACCCGGAGGATACGTGAACGCTCACCTGACAGACAGATGTATAATACTCGAGATGCCTGGTCTGTGATTACTTCTTACTACAAGGGCATACATTTGACACGCTAAGAAGTGGATCATTGTACTATCAATATAAGATTGTAGCGTCAAAAATATTTACACAAGTTCCACCCTTCGTTTCAGAAGTTATTTGTCTATATGATATAACTATAAATCAGGATACTCATCGGGCGTGGTCAGCTTTTAACCCAGAGGCATGAATATGTAATACACTTTGTATAAGACCACTATCGGAGGTGATATGCTCAATATTTAAGCTGGGGACCTTGTTGTTTCGGATAATACTTAAATGTTTGTATGGCTGTGTGTTCATATTTTAAACGTGACCCCTTGTTGAATGGTCTATTTTTAAGCTCTGGCATGATTTGAATACATTTTGTAAGTTGGGATGTAAAACTGATGATAAAAAATGAATACGGCAGCCTGGAAATGCAGAAAGGCCATCCTACTTTCCGACTGGTTAGACGCCATATGTTTGTTATTCCGGCGGAAAAGGTAACACATCACCATTGTAAAGACGATAATGTTGGCGAGTATGATCACGGCCACCGGTATTATGAAGCCATAAATAATTGGATCTCGAGACAGAAAACAACTGAAACAGTACCAAGATAATATAAGAACACTTTAATATTGTATCACAAATAATTAATTGACTATTTTATTCAAACTATCATATTAATCTAAATAAATCAGGTTGCGTACCAAGACAGGATTGTCAATGTTTAATTTTTTGGTGTATGAGTCTTCCTGTATTTCATAAGCACGAACCTTTCACAGACAGTGTATCCACCGCAATAGGGAAATTTAATTGTATTTAACAGGGAACGAGAGGCTGTCTCAAACAGAGTATACCCCGCCACAGGTGCAATGTTGTCGAAACGGTACACTAAATGCTATTGGTATTTTTAAGAAAAATAGCTTTTTCATAGACAAACTAGCCCCAGGTTTCAAATATCTTGTTTAAGTACATTTTAGTTAAATTATGGCAGGATCGAGATATTGGTAATTGATTTTTGAAACAGTTGCAATCACACGAAAAACGCCACTGAAATAGCGTCCGTAAGCCTTACATAGTTATCTATTTACAAACCGAGTTATTAATCTAAGCCTGTTAAGGGTAATGGAAGGATCCACATGACAATTTTCATTAATTATTTATCCTACAGTTTGTTTATCCTACAAGTTTTATCAACTTAGCTTAGGTAGTTTGTGAGTCATCCCATGACCAGCGGACAAAGGATAGACGATCGTTCACACGCACTCACGGACTTAATGACGCCTGTTATATTCATATGGGCCGTGCTCTGTGAAAAGGGGTTTTAATGCATATGCGTTAAGTGTCGTTCCAGATTAGCTTGTGCAGCCCGCAAAGGCTTATCAGGAACGACACTTTCCGCTTTAATTTTTTCGTTTATAGAGAGTCTGTTATAAGCAAAAATCCAGTATAGGCGGAAAATGTCGTCCCCGATTAGCCTGTTTGGGCTGCACAAGCTCATCTGGGAGGCACTTTATGCTCATGCATTAAACCCCCTTTTTACATTGCTCTGTGTAAAGGGAGCTTAGTGCAGTCCGAACAAACTTGAATTTTACTAACAAGAAAATTTAATGAAACAAAAAATAACATATCAGTGGAAAGTGTCGTCCCTGATTAGCCTGTGCGGACATGCATTAAGCCCCCTTTACACAGAGCACGTCTTATATGTTTAAATTTCATATAAACACTAGGTAACGTACTATCCTTTCCCTCCGTAATACATATCGTAATCAACAGCGAGGGACACGATAACCGGAATGAGAGGAATGCCTGGAAAGAATGCAATCAGAACTATGAGTTAATCTTAACACAATTCTTGGCGCAAACAAAAACTGGTAATTAACTAAGAAATGACAACTAGTCTGGGGGTAAATAAAAAATTAACTTAGGGGTGACGAATCGAAAGTAAATTCAGCAAAACGGGGATCACACGTTGAGACAGTAAATTTAACAGGCGGCTATCAAAAGTTAAATTGCTCAAGTCAATTACCAGCGACACAAACTAGGAATTATAATGTACAATCGGAGAAATGTAACAGCTCAATAAACTTATACCTCACTCAAGGATACAAATGTGCTTACCCCATGCAGGTATCATGGACTTCATCATAAAATTTAGAATGTAGATGCCCAGCACCTTAACGAACCGGAGGTACTGTAGGACACCTTCCACTAACATCCACATAAAATGATACCAGGATAAAATAGTGCAACAACACCTAAGAAGAAAACGATTTATGTCGTAATTTAGAGCGCGAAAGAAATTTTACAAAACAAACATGTCATGCACGTGTAAGTAATAAATAAATATCAACTATCTTAAAAGATTGATTTAAAGATCTTTGCATATATGTACTAAATATCTGATTCCAAATAAACAACAAGAAATAAACAGGTACAGTTGTTTTAAGCCATCATTTAGCAATTGCGTAAGCGATTTTATATAATTGGATTACCGTATTTACGGTTTCTGCATATGTTTTGCATTACTGTTCGGGAAGCACACAATATCGCACGTGACCACAGATGCAAACAACCTTAACTAAAATGGTACAATAACGTCAAGTACAGAGGTATGTAATGATGTCTTCCACAATAGACAATTTGTTATTAAGAAAACAAAAACACCTGCATAACATAAAGTATCGATATTTCCTCTTTCTATCTCTATACTACTTGTGATTTTTAGTGCGGTTTTACTATGATTTGAAAGAACATTCATAGTACAATTTCGATAAGAAAATGTAAACTAACACACTTTTTAGTAAATTAGTCCATTTATAACAAGATGTGTTTGTGAAACACTTTGTCTCCCCCATTATTTTTGATCTGACCTTTCACCATTCAAAATGTGCAGCTCTATGAGATACACATGCATGCCAAATATCAGATTGCTTCAATATTGCAAAAATTATAGCCAGTGTTAAAGTTTGACGCAAACAAACCAACAAACCAATAAACAAACCAACAAACAGACAGGGCAAAAACAATATGTCCCGCAGGATAGACTGGGGGACAAAAAAGTATGTCTCTAAATACTTTATTAAGTGCATACATGCAAATCACTTTTGAATAAAACAGAGGCGCATAATGAATACACTGTCTATACGGTTTAAACAACAGCTCCTCCAAAACCAAACAAACAAAACCATGACATTCCCTAGGACTTGTGTACCGGGGCGAATATTTTTACCTTTATTAATGCTTATGGAATGAGTGATGTATTGGACGTCATCATTGATGACGTTCATTCGAACGAATGATAAAGGGGGCTAAGTTTCGTTAAGCTGGCGAGAATCACTGCGATTTGAGGCGCTTGAAAACTGGTCGGTTAATTTTGCTGAAATTTGACATGTATATGGAGAAGAATGCGATCTACCTGTTGGCGTAGGCGTTATACCTGGGAAAAATCAAGTTTTCGAGTATTTTGCGTTTAAATATTTTTATGGGAAAGGGCGCGCGCGCGTGACGTCATGAAAAGCGCTTAGGCTAGCTTCCATCTTGCTACGAAACAAAGAAACTGACGTTACGCGTTATTAATTCAGTTAGGCGTTTAATCGATAAACAAAGGCGTAATAATTGTGTTTGAATATCAATCGGTAGTACACATGCATGTCTTTTGTGCACATTGTGGTTTTTTTAATGAACATGACATAAATCTATGTGTTATTCAACGTATTGAGTGCGACGAGTTAAAGAAAGGTTTTCACGGCTAGGCTTTCCGAGATAAATGTAAGTACACACTGGTATTAGAATGGTATTCTGTTTATCCGATAATATCTTGAATATAAATGATATTCAGACAATTACATTATTAGGGTTTAATAATTTATTATTTAATCAATAAAAAAACGCAAGCAGCAAATCAATTAATTTCGTTTGTAGTGGAAACCGAAAGTAAACAAAGCAACCGTCGGCGAGGTATAAAACCCGGAACTATCCGGAAATCTTTATGGTAAAACCCGGATCCGATATAAATGGTTATAACTTCATTATTATTCGTCCGATATTAATTATAATGGTACCGTTGTAAAGAAGATCCTCTACAGATTCTAACCATATCAAAATATTTTATGGCAGGGTCGTAGTCGGCCTGTAAATCGCGGACAAAGTCGGCCTGTTTTAACGTTTTTTTTTACACACGCAAATGCCGAAAAGAAAACCCGGATCCGATATAAATGGTTATAACTTCATTATTATTCGTCCGATATTAATTATAATGGTACCGTTGTAAAGAAGATCCTCTACAGATTCTAACCATATCAAAATATTTTATGGCAGGGTCGTAGTCGGCCTGTAAATCGCGGACAAAGTCGGCCTGTTTTAACGTTTTTTTTTACACACGCAAATGCCGAAAAGAAAACCCGGATCCGATATAAATGGTTATAACTTCATTATTATTCGTCCGATATTAATTATAATGGTACCGTTGTAAAGAAGATCCTCTACAGATTCTAACCATATCAAAATATTTTATGGCAGGGTCGTAGTCGGCCTGTAAATCGCGGACAAAGTCGGCCTGTTTTAACGTTTTTTTTTACACACGCAAATGCCGAAAAGAAAACCCGGAACCGATATAAATGGTTATAACTTCATTATTATTCGTCCGATATTAATTATAATGGTACCGTTGTAAAGAAGATCCTCTACAAATTCTAACCATATCAAAATATTTTATGGCAGGGTCGTAGTCGGCCTGTAAATCGCGGACAAAGTCGGCCTGTTTTAACGTTTTTTTTTACACACGCAAATGCCGAGAAGAAAACCCGGAACCGATATAAATGGTTATGACTTCATTATTATTCGTCCGATATTAATTATAATGGTACCGTTGTAAAGAAGATCCTCTACAGATTCTAACCATATCAAAATATTGTATGGCAGGGTCGTAGTCGGCCTGTAAATCGCGGACAAAGTCGGCCTGTTTTAACGGTTTTTTTTACACACGCAAATGCCGAGAAGAAAACCCGGAACCGATATAAATGGTTATAAATGCATTATTATTCGTCCGATATTAATTATAATGGTACCGTTGTAAAGAAGATCCTCTACAGATTCTAACCATATCAAAATATTGTATGGCAGGGTCGTAGTCGGCCTGTAAATCGCGGACAAAGTCGGCCTGTTTTAACGGTTTTTTTACACACGCAAATGCCGTAAAGAAAACCCGGAACCGATATAAATGGTTATAAATGCATTATTATTCGTCCGATATTAATTATAATGGTACCGTTGTAAAGAAGATCCTCTACATTTTCTAACCATATGAAAATATTTTATGGCAGGATCGTAGTCGGCCTGTAAATCGCGGACAAAGTCGGCCTGTTTTAACGGTTTTTTTTTACACACGCTAATGCCGTAAAGAAAACCAGGAACCGATATAAATGGTTATAAATGCATTATTATTCGTCCGATATTAATTGTAATGGTACCGTTGTAAAGAAGATCCTCTACAGTTTCTAATAATGTTAAAATATTTTATGGCAGGGACAGTGTTAACCTGTAAATCGCTGTGCGGTAAAAGTTGACCGAAAAATACCGTGTTTTTTTTAACACAGAACAATGTCTTGAGGAAAACACGGAAAAGCTAAAAGGGGTTATAAAAGCATCCTTTTCCCAACCGACCATACATTTTTGGTACCGTTGTTACGGTATTGTTCCACTGTTTCTAAATATGTAAAAAATATTGTGAGAAAGCATAATATGAAATAAGGCGAAGCATCAAAGCGAAAATGGTTATAAATGCATTATTAGAAAAATAATGAATATCAACCGACATGACCGACAGAAATGATTCGATGCACGATGTGAATCAAAATTTAGTTTAAGTAATACGACACAAAGAAACTTTTTTAGTTTACGGATCATTTCGGCTTAGAGGACTAAGACAGTCATGTAAAATATCAAATAAAATATATAGTTATAATCAACTGGTAGCAAGTTATAAATATATCGGCAATGTACCAACCGAAAAGCACTTCATGCTGTTTATCATCTTATACGTAAATTGATGTAAATGTTTTAAGTTTTTCTAATTGACGTGAAACTCTTAAATAGAAATTGCAGCATGAATTTTAGTTCATGTGCTTTGTATTAATAATAGCGATTTTAATGGTTCCATTAAAACCATTTATTGCGCGAGCATCGAGACACTTTTGAGTTATTGATGTTAGCACAATGCAAGGTGACACAATATTATCAGTTTTTAATTATGTGTAATTTCATTCGCACCTCTCGCTTAACTCAACGTTCAAAGGCACGCGCACTTTCACACTTTATTAGCGCCGTCTTTAATCTGTTCTATCTCTTTTTACAGAACAGATTGATGTGAACTTAATGAACACAATTATTTTAACTAATGCAAGTTTAGCTAGAATTAATATATGACTTCTTGCTATACAATCATTATCATTCGAAAATGGATCTTATTTAATTGTGGTTCCTTCTTTGAACTTATGCTGTCCGCCAACATATAGAAAAGGTAGTGTCAGTAATAAATGTATTGCTTTAGATTCACATGTTTGTTTTTTTTAAGATATGTAAGATGCAAATGTGTCTAACTTATATTGTTTTCTGGTCTTTAAGCTATCTGATATATGTGACTACGTGCTATTTTGTTGGAGAAATGAAAGATTCAAATGTGTCTTATTTATATTTTATCCATGTATCGTGTGTATTCAGTGTCATGCGAAAATATATCTTATTTCTTAATTTCCACCTTCACACTTTATTAGCGCCGCCTTTAATTAGTTCATTAAATTAATTAATTTAATATAATGTGCAACGGTGAGGTGGATCAATGCTCGTTGTTAATTTAAATACACACCACTTCAGCAATAAATGAAATCAGTTATTTTGGCTGTAAATCCATTTTTTTCCGTACAGTAGCCATGTTCCTGTGTATTGAGCTGATAAGATCACCACAGCAAGTTGCTAATACACAGTGTAGACTTAAACGAAATTGGTTATTTTGACTGTAAATCCAATTTTTCCAGTACAGTAGCCATTATGACCATGTTCCTGTGTATTGAGCTGATACGATACCCACAGCAGGTTGCTTATACACAGTGTAGACTTCCCCTGTTTTATTATAGTATTTGTTATTTACCTGCTTGGAATAAATGACGTGTATTCATTCGGGTCTGATGGCGTTTTGTTAAAGGTCATTTAATGCAGCAAAGCTGGTTTTCTGACTTAATTTTTTAATCATTTCAATGTAAAAAGAAATAATGAAACAATGAATGTGTAATTTAATTCTCAACTCTCGCTTAACTCAACGTTCAATGGGACGCGCATAGTTCTTTTTATAAATTATGTACAAATATAATATGCTGTACATTGTTGTTTATTTACTCAAGAAGTACCAGAAAGAAGCATTGTTATGTATAAAGCGCTTTACTTTTTCAAAATTCTACATTAAATAAAGAAATATCGTATTTTTTGGTTAAGTGTACGTGCTTGATATATATTCATAAAATAGCAGTTTTTTTTTAAACATTCGGTCTTTAACCTTTAATTTGATGCAAATGAAAAGAAGAACTGCCTTTTTTATTTTTATACTTAAATCAACATTTAACGAAGTCATTATTGACTAAATAAATATGTACATTTTTTCACTCCATTAAAATCGGCCCTTATAGTTTACTTTCATGTATATATAGAATAATTGAGTGCTTTTCGGTGATTCTATGCTGGCGCGATAGTGCTTTTCGGTTGCAAATAAAAATACTTTTGTGCGTGATCTTTACACTTAAATCAATATTTAACGAAGTGATTAATTACTTAATTAATACGTACATGTTTTCAATCCATTATAAACGGCACTTATGGCTTACTTTCATGAAAATATGAAGAAATTGAGTGCTTTTCGGTGATTCTGTGCTGTCGCGGGAGTGCTTTTCGGTCGTCACATGAAGTGCTTTTCGGTCGGTATATTGCCGATATTTATCCAATATGGGGCATTAATACATCATAATAAACACAAGGTAGTATAGATATGCATGAAATATAACCATTTTTATCTAATTTAGTCCATTAACACACAATAGAAACGCATTTTTGCATATATATTGCGAGAAATCGAGTGCTTTTCGGTCTTCACATGAAGTGCTTTTCGGTCGGTATATTGCCGATATTTATCCAATTTTGGGCATTAATACATCATAATAAACACAAGGTAGTATAAATATGCATGAAATATAACCATTTATAACTAATTTAGTCCGTTTACACACAATAGAAACGCAAGTTTTCATATATATAGCGAGAAATTGAGTGCTTTTCGGTCGTCACATGAAGTGCTTTTCGGGCGGTATATTGCCGATATTTATCCAATTTTGGGCATTAATACATCATAATAAACAAAAGGTAGTATAAGTATGCATAAAATATAACCATTTATAACTCATTTAATCCGTTACTCACACAATAGAAACGCAATTTTTCATTTATATACAAGAAATTGATTGCTTTTCGGTCTTGACATGAATTGCTATTCGGTCGGTATATTGCCGATATTAATCCAATTTTGGGCAAAATGTAGTATAGACATACATTCATATAACCATTAATAACTAATTAAACCCGTTAACACACGCTAGAAACGATATATTGCATATATAGAGAGAGAAATTGAGTGCCTTTCGGTGCTTTTCGGTGATTGTATGGACCGACTTAAATACCAATAGAGCGTGACACAAACACAGCACAATTGTTTATTTCGGCAAACATTTTGATATTATTTGCTTTTAAACATAGCTTTTAATGACTATTGATAGATGAATAATGTTATACTATTATTTGTAATTTCAAAACATGTTAATTGGTGATTTTATTCACGTTCTATAAATACATCAGTTATTCTTATTAACCTGATGCCTGTTGTCTGCTACTGTTACAATACGACGCTTAAAAATGTGGATTGCATAAAGTTAAAGGTCACATTCCGTGTGCACTATATTACTTGTAATAATGCATTATAAATATGTCAAGCATGTTCACTTTAACAAATACGATACTTCTTTATGTAATGTAGAATTTTGCAAAGGTAAAGCGCTATATATATGACAATGTTTTATTTTTTCTTGTTGATTAAAAACAAAAACAAAATATAACAATACATATCATATGTGTACATACTTTTTTAAACCAATATAATGAATCACGTGATGTTTTTATAATTTTGTTAAGCGTGCGTGATATTGAACGTAGATTTAAGCGAGTTATGCGATTTAAAAACTGATACCACTCAGCTTGATTTACAATTCATGTTCCAACGCGCCAATGTATTTAATTAAATGGTTTCATGAAATTGTGTTTAAAAGCATAACGATTGAAAGTCAGTAAGAAACACAGTTTTGCACATAAAATGATCGCCAACAGACCCGAATTAATACACTTCATAAATGCCAATCAGATAAAAAACAATTCCAATAATACAACAGGGGAAGTCTACACTGTGTATTAGCCACCTGCTGTGGTTATCCCTATTTATCAGCTCTATCTCAGGCACCTGGCTACTGTTATGAACAAATTGGATTTACTGAAAATAACTGATGTCATTTATTGCCAAATTGTTATGTACATATAAAATAAACAACGAGAGTGGACCCACATCATTGTTGCACATTAGTATAAACTTCACTGTAATCTAGGCGCCCCGTAATCTGTTCTTAAAATAGACATAGCCTTAATAAAGACGGCGCTAATTAAGTTGGATATTAAAGAAGCTACATTAAGCGCACTGAAAAAGATGAATTGGACACATTTGCATCTTTCATTTATTACAAAGCATGTGAATATGTACAATACTTTTATTACTGACACATTATTCTTAAAGTCGACGGACAACATAAGAGGGAACCACAATTAAATAAGATCCATTTTCGCAGGATAGTGGTTTTTTTAGAAAATATTCACATATTATTTTTAGCTTGCATTAGTTACAATAATAAGTTCGCGTGCCATTGAACGTTGAGTTAAGCGAACGGTGCGAATTAAAATCTGAAACTATTATGTCATCTGTACTAACAGCATTAACTCAATGGTGTCAAATCCTCTATAGTCAATTAAAGGGGCATTTTCATTTTTTGAAGTAGTTAAAAACCAACTTGTAGTGAGTGATATTTTGATGCAACCAATTGAAACTTTTGACTTTAAATGACGAAAAATCGGATATGGGTGCATTGTGTGTGCTATGTATAAAACATGACAGTCACTACAAAATCGTATATATAATATACTCTGTAAGAGACGTTACATATTATGACATTTCAAATTTAAACCACAAAATTGACAATTATCCAAAGATATATCATTCATTTTAGTGAAGGAATGATATATTATAATAACCATGAAAAGTATTTCCGTTTGACTATGCCTTTAACGAAATAATTTTTCATAATAATATATATAAAATAAACGAGAGTAATGATACCTTCCTTTCATGTATAGTGTACATGTAAGACAAACAGATTCTTTAAATTCATCGCTGTCATTACATCAGTCTATTAGCATCTCATTCGCAATGAAATAATTTGCATTTCACGTGTGCAGAAAATGATTCATATTTTGGTAATAGGAATTGTACTTCTCTTTAGCGTATCTTACAAAAGTATAAGCACGCATTGCAGAAAGCACTTTTTAGAACAAAAAAATCAACGAAAGACTGACTTGCCTTTCGCTAGTAGTAAAATCGTTTTAAACGTCTTATGTAAACAAGACCACAAGCTGAAATAACTGCACAAAAATATGAGATTGTAAACGTATATTGCATTTAACACCAGAGAGAGAGAGAGAGAGACTTGAACGCTCCAAGGCTGCGGGTAAAAACTTGTACGAATTGGTCCAAAATCAACGAATTAGTATGCATTCATAGTGCAATGTTCTCGTTTAAAGTAAAATTCACTAACAAACTCAAATTCGTATATTCGAGCTCTCATCATGATTTTGATTTCAGTCTTCATGAAACGAGTCTTAATTTATACAGATTTTTTGTTATTGTACGAATGAGTAAGTGCTAATTATTAGATCTAGTTGATTAAGTGCACACTAATTTTGAAACATGAAATAATAATGTAAATAGCATTCATTTCTGTGAACTCAGGTTTATTCGCGAATATTAGTATGTTCAGTAGTCAGGCTAGAGACCGACCGGAATGAAAATAATGAGCTATGTAACAGAACTTGTTTTCATTGTACAGATAAGATCGAGGATGAAATACATGTACTCGTTCACTGTCCGTTGTATGTTGATGTTCAGGAGGGTTGACATAATTTATAACTGATATAGTCTTTAATTGTAAGCTATGTAAATATTGTCGTTGTTTTTAGGGTCTGTTAGTTATAAATCAAGCGTGGGTAACCATTGCTAATGAGTTAATTTCCGACCTGGTCATAATATACTTGATTTCTTAAACCATTTTATATTATGCGCGTTAGTGCATCTTATCGCAGTGTCATTGTTTTACGTAAATATATTTATATATCTATCAACGGTTACTAGATTTACCGAAAGCGCGGGTACAAATTAATGCTCGTGTAAACACGTTCATAAAAACATAAATTGCATCAAGATTATGACTTTGTTGAAATTATGATCTGTTTACGTCGTATTTGCTCAATCAGCATTTAGTAGTATAAGTCTTATAATCTAAGTAATTTACGTCATCAACAATGCCACCAAAACCGTTTATGCGATTCTAATTAAGAGCGCAGTATTTAGCAGATTTGAATAGAAACCAACACTCGTTAAGTCATGTAACGCGCTAAAGAAAGTATATAATGGCCATTGAAGAAACATGCCTAATTTGTGAAATTTCTGAAGTCGCGAATTCTTCAGAATTGTGAAAATGAGTCGCGAACTTGCAATATTTGCGAAAACACGTGAGTTTTCCAAATTGTGATTTTTTAAAGATTAAATGTAGTAAATAGTTAGTATTCAATAATTTCATTTTTTTTACACTTCATTTATTCGGAAATTTAAACATCGCATGCCATTAAACTGAAATAATGACCCTATGATTATATCTTCAATATACTTAGTATAAGAATAATTTTTGTGTGAACGCATCTCCTTGCAATTTCAATTGATTTTCTTTCAACTCATGGACATTATTCAGGGCGACATGCAGTTGTGCGTAATTGCGGAAAGTTATGTACTGTCTATTATGTAGAAAGTTATGGCCATTGGAATATCTGATTCTATTAACCCCAATTGTTCCTGAATCTGAATACCTAATTCCCCCATACAAAGGTTAATATTTATGTGTAAATTGTTATTCATGATAACAATTCACTGTCTCAGTAAAACGGCTATTACCGTCAAACACAGTATTTATATAGTATTCCGTATCTGAAAAAGTGTTCATTTCATAAAGCATGTATGTTTCCTTGGTTAAGAAAAAAAAATATTCATATGTTGAATAAGGTTGAGCATTTTGATCGAGGCAATGTAAATACAAACACGCTTGTATGTGTTAGTGTTATTCTATTATATCATTAAAACACCCTTGTAAATGTTTGGTCATATCTTCTGACCACATCTAGAATATCAGAACCATACTACGGAATTTCAATAACATCTTTTGCAAAAATTGATTGTGTATATTTGTAAGTATTATACTGAATAATACAAATAAATCCGTATCAACTCGCTTTCAACTGTGTTTCTGTTTTTGAAGTTTTTAATATGCATTGTTTATTCGTACACAGTACGGTGTGCCAAACCTGTAATAGTGAGAATTGAGCCATGAATACATTGTATCCTAAATGAATACACAAGATCCTTATCAGTGAATTCATTATATGATTTTCTCCAGAAATGAGATACACAGTAAATTCGCTGGAAACGGATAGTGTGACAATTTGTTTTCGGCGGGGTTTTGGGCTAACCGTTCAGTTCATCAGTTCGTCTAGTCACATGAAACCGTTTAATATGGCCTGTTTGTTGTTTAATTGCTGATTAACATATTTGACACAAATCGTGCAGTCCCGCTTTAACTCCTTATTTATGTTGGCTATATTGCACTTTACCGGTACGCTGCCATCATGGATTCCGAAATTTGCGCAACTTAACACTAATTATAAGGGCTTGGGTTATAGTGCGTACCGGTAAAGTGCAATTGCCCCGGACTGTTTAGTTGCTCTTATCCGCAGATGGTATTCGAACCATATATACTTCAGATGAGTGCAGACATAAGGTGATTTTATCTATTTTACAAACAGCAGCTTTTGTGCGATTTTAAAACAAAAAAGTTACTTAGTTACAAGGACTGTTATGTTGCTCTTATCTGCAGTTGGTTTTCGATCCATAAATGTTTCTTCCCGATTTGTGCAAAATAAGGGTTTATATGAACTACACGGTCGGCAAATTATCACCATTTTACAAACGGAAGCTTTTGTGGGCTTTTCAAACATTGCCTCGTGTGACCTTTTAAACTGCAAATATATCGTTCTAAATCATAAAACAATTTCAATGAAATGTACATGTAATTCTTTGGAAACGTTTTTCTAAGCAAGTTAATCATGCTATTCAACAGCATTGCAGTTTACCCATATATTTTTCAAAAGGTCAGAATAGCTTAATTGGTAGAGCAACCCAGGCCGGAATCATATCTTATTTAGATGGCTAATGGGTGGTTTCGGGTTCGAATCCCGATCTGACCTTCGTAGGTAAATTGTGGTTGCAAGGATGGCAACGAATAGGATGACAATCTGTTTTGGGCGGGGTTTTTGGGCTAACAGTTCAGTTCATTAGGTCACATGAAACCCTTTAATATGGCCCGTTTGTTGTTGAATTGCTGATTAAAGTAATAATTGAAAGTTCATTTCCTTACTTTTTAATAAAAGTCTTTACGAACTCCAGGTTCTTCTGCTAGAAGTGCCTTTAATGATTTAATTCAAATATTTTCTGTATATAAGTTGTGAGTTAGTTTCTTCACGGTGCGTATATTGTATATTGTCATCTAGATTTGCGTGTGTAAAAAAAACCGTTAAAACAGGCCGACTTTGTCCGCGATTTACAGGCCGACTACGACCCTGCCATACAATATTTTGATATGGTTAGAATCTGTAGAGGATCTTCTTTACAACGGTACCATTATAATTAATATCGGACGAATAATAATGCATTTATAACCATTTATATCGGTTCCGGGTTTTCTTTACGGCATTAGCGTGTGTAAAAAAAAACCGTTAAAACAGGCCGACTTTGTCCGCGATTTACAGGCCGACTACGATCCTGCCATAAAATATTTTCATATGGTTAGAAAATGTAGAGGATCTTCTTTACAACGGTACCATTATAATTAATATCGGACGAATAATAATGCATTTATAACCATTTATATCGGTTCCGGGTTTTCTTTACGGCATTTGCGTGTGTAAAAAAACCGTTAAAACAGGCCGACTTTGTCCGCGATTTACAGGCCGACTACGACCCTGCCATACAATATTTTGATATGGTTAGAATCTGTAGAGGATCTTCTTTACAACGGTACCATTATAATTAATATCGGACGAATAATAATGCATTTATAACCATTTATATCGGTTCCGGGTTTTCTTCTCGGCATTTGCGTGTGTAAAAAAAACCGTTAAAACAGGCCGACTTTGTCCGCGATTTACAGGCCGACTACGACCCTGCCATACAATATTTTGATATGGTTAGAATCTGTAGAGGATCTTCTTTACAACGGTACCATTATAATTAATATCGGACGAATAATAATGAAGTCATAACCATTTATATCGGTTCCGGGTTTTCTTCTCGGCATTTGCGTGTGTAAAAAAAAACGTTAAAACAGGCCGACTTTGTCCGCGATTTACAGGCCGACTACGACCCTGCCATAAAATATTTTGATATGGTTAGAATTTGTAGAGGATCTTCTTTACAACGGTACCATTATAATTAATATCGGACGAATAATAATGAAGTTATAACCATTTATATCGGATCCGGGTTTTCTTTTCGGCATTTGCGTGTGTAAAAAAAAACGTTAAAACAGGCCGACTTTGTCCGCGATTTACAGGCCGACTACGACCCTGCCATAAAATATTTTGATATGGTTAGAATCTGTAGAGGATCTTCTTTACAACGGTACCATTATAATTAATATCGGACGAATAATAATGAAGTTATAACCATTTATATCGGATCCGGGTTTTCTTTTCGGCATTTGCGTGTGTAAAAAAAAACGTTAAAACAGGCCGACTTTGTCCGCGATTTACAGGCCGACTACGACCCTGCCATAAAATATTTTGATATGGTTAGAATCTGTAGAGGATCTTCTTTACAACGGTACCATTATAATTAATATCGGACGAATAATAATGAAGTTATAACCATTTATATCGGATCCGGGTTTTCTTTTCGGCATTTGCGTGTGTAAAAAAAAACGTTAAAACAGGCCGACTTTGTCCGCGATTTACAGGCCGACTACGACCCTGCCATAAAATATTTTGATATGGTTAGAATCTGTAGAGGATCTTCTTTACAACGGTACCATTATAATTAATATCGGACGAATAATAATGAAGTTATAACCATTTATATCGGATCCGGGTTTTCTTTTCGGCATTTGCGTGTGTAAAAAAAAACGTTAAAACAGGCCGACTTTGTCCGCGATTTACAGGCCGACTACGACCCTGCCATAAAATATTTTGATATGGTTAGAATCTGTAGAGGATCTTCTTTACAACGGTACCATTATAATTAATATCGGACGAATAATAATGAAGTTATAACCATTTATATCGGATCCGGGTTTTACCATAAAGATTTCCGGATAGTTCCGGGTTTTATACCTCCCCCAACCGTCAAAATGGCTGACGACATAGCAACGTAGGAATTAACGCTCAGAAATTATTTACAAAATAAGATCATCAGAAATGATGTAAAGTGAATGCTCATTCGCTGTTTTGTAGATAAGTATACGATCTATTGAAAAACCATAACATTTGACATAAAAACACCCGCGGATATGAAAATCTTCAGTGTAACGAAATAGCAGACATCACACGGCGTCTCTGATTCTACGCTGTTTGCAAAGGCCGATAATGAATGGAAATGCACAAACTCAGTAACTGGCAAGCATATATGCATTAGTAGGTTGTTTCGTGATTATTTAGAAACGACTACATAATTCTTTTGGTTCAGCCAGTGCAACTAAACAGAAATAAGTATAAAAAGTTTCTACACCTGACAACAATGTGCCAACTTAATACAAGGTAAGTTGTTTACATTATTTAAAATATTGCAAGCTTACAGTATACAACAATAAACAGCCGGTACAATGTAATGTCATCATTTTAATTTTAATAAGCCCGTGGTTAATTACCCTTTTAAATCTTATGGATCAATGCATCTCTAACACCTTCAATTGACTTGTTCGTGAAAAATATACACCCTCAGTGCATGTTATCCCATACACCATCACTCACTTACTAAGGCTCGATTGATCATTCTCGGCTCGGGTACTACTTACCGGTACATGTACCCCGGGTACTCTTAATTTTACTTACATGTACCCTGGGTACGGTAAATAAACTTAAACATACCCGCAAATATTAGATTGTATCCGAGTTGTATATCCGCCAAAAATCCGATGTCGTTAAACATGCTACCGATTAACGTAAAACAACATTGTTTACCTTAAACAAACTTCTCTTTTAAAAAATCTGCATCAACATGCTTTTTAGTATGAGTGTTGAGAGGACGCCGTAGGAATAAGCAAGTAATCAAGAATACGTCTCTGTTTCTGCTTTTATTTCCTTCATGTATAATGACGATAAGGATTGACGACTAACATCGACGACAATGATCACAAGCATTTAAGACTAACACTGACAACAAGCATTGGCGACTAGATGTAACATTGACGATTCTCTACAATAAATGAAATTAACAGTAATAAATGAATAATAAGATTATAGTACAACAGATATGCTTTTCAAAGTATAATATAATAGCATACACTCATTAGAATAAGATGTTTCATAAATAACATTTTGAAACATTTTCAATAAATATCGAAATATCTTAAACAATATTTATTACACAGCATTAATTAATTGTTAAAACATAATATAAATACCGAATATGGTGTTCCCCATTTAACGGACCTTGGTAACCAAATAATGTTTCTTTAAAAAAATCTATGACGGTAAAAAGTGAACGTGCGATGTCGCGGAAAATATTATACTTGACGACGTCATACAATGACGCGACTTTAAACAATTTAAGATTTAAAATTAAATCACATTATTGATTTTAACAATGAGTTTTGATAATATAAATGCCATTTAACAGAAAATTGACATAAATGTAAACATAATTAATGTTTACAAAATAGCCGACAACAACCGATTTAGTGTTAAAATTTCCGCGTACGTTTTAGTATATTTACCGTACCCAGGGTACGAGCCTTACTAACTGTATTATTATTATATCTCACCGACTACAAGGTACCTTTACCTTGTTGTGTTTATCAACCTGGAATTTATGTAAAATCCGGCTAATTAGTAACAGATGTGATACACTGAGATAAAGATATTGCCTTAGTCCTTATGTATTTGAGGCTGTTTCCATAAATAATTAAGAAGTAACTTTTTACAGCTTTAAAGATTTTTTTTTAAATAAATAACTCAGAAAAAAGTTTATCAATTACAGAATAATTATTGATTTAATATAAAATGGCTCCTTTGTAATGTTTAAATGCTACAATTTTCAATCGACCAGTAATGACCAGTATTGACCGGTTTTAACCGGGTATTGACCGCCGCCCCGGTCAATACTCAATTGACCGGTCAATATGCCAACCCTGCATTGAAGCCTAATATGCATTTATCTATTATTATTTGGGCACAAATAATTTTACTGTGTGAAGACCCTGCATAAAAATGCTGATTTCTTTCTTACTTGCTACCTGGCGACACACATTTTCAAGTCTTTTTCATTAAATTTGGCATAGATATTTTAATAAATGGCATCGTATGAACCAGTAGTCATAGTATAAGCAACATTGAAGCCTAATATGCATTCATCTATTATTATTTGGGCACAAACAATTTTACCGTGTGAAGATCCTACATAAAAATGCTGATTTTTTTCTTATTTGTTACCTGGCGACACACATTTTCAAGTCTATTTCATTAAATTTGGCATAGATATTTATAAAAATGGCATCGTATGAACCAGTAGTCATAGTATAAGCAACATTGAAGCCTAATATGCATTCATCTATTATTATTTGGGCACAAATAATTTTACCGTGTGAAGACCCTACATAAAAATGCTGATTTTTTTTCTTACTTGGTACCTGGCGACACACATTTTCAATTCTATTTCATTAAATTTGGCATATATGTTAATAAAAATGGCATTGTATGAACATATCGTCATAGTTTAAGCAACATTGAAGCCTAATATGCATTCATCTATTATTATTTGGAAACAAATAATTTTACCGTGTGAAGACCCTACATAAAAATGCGGAATTTTTTCTTACTTGGTACCTGGCTAATCACATTTTCAAGTCTATTTCATTAAATTTGGCATAGATATTTATAAAAATGGTATCGTATGAACCATTAGTCATAGTATAAGCAACATTGAAGCCTAATATGCATTCATCTATTCTTATTTGGGCACAAATAATTTTACTGTGTGAAGACCCTACATAAAAATGCTGATTTTTTTCTTACTTGGTACCTGGCGACACACATTTTCAAGTCTATTTCATTAAATTTGGCATAGATATTTATAAAATTGGCATCGTATGAACCAATAGTCATAGTATAAGCAACATTGAAGCCTAATATGCATTCATCTATTATTATTTGGGCACAAATAATTTTACTGTGTGAAGACCCTACATAAAAATGCTGATTTTTTTCTTATTTGGTACCTGGTGACAATTTTACCGTGTTAGCACCATATATCAAGTTGCAGATTTTTTAAATATTCGCCACATACCCAAAGGCATTTTCATTAATATCTCAGAAAAATAGACCTATATATTAATACACATGGCATCTAAAGAACATTTTATCATAGTTAAACATGGTTCCCAGCCAACCTGGAAATCAGGGAAAACCTGGAAAAAGACTTTCACTTTCACTAACGCCCAGTACAAATATATGGACAGAATGATTTTTTCACTTACCGGTATGTGGGTGTATGTTGGCTCCACTTCACAAGATACAGTCATTGTAGTTTAATTGAAAAACGCATCTTACAATGTGAGATGAGTTCTGGGTTCAAGCCCCAGCAGTGCCCTATCATGTGTGATATACAGAGCCATTATGATTAAATATACACAGTTATCTTTTTAAACAATACAATTAAATATAAGGAATAATGTTAAAGGGGCATTGCTGCTTAGCCATTTTTGGGATTGTATTGTGATTTTTGGCCAAATTTGACACTGAATAACAGGGTTTATATACATCCCAAGCATAAATGCTTCTAAATTTGTAAAAAAAAACAAGTCGAAGTGTGCAGAATATTAAAAATTTGCAATTTTCTGATGTCTAAAGGTCATTAAATGCCACTTAAAGTTTACATTTTTTGTACAAAATGACCCATTTTGTGCTGTCCATTATTGGTTAATGTTTTACGCCGTCAGGTCCAAAAACGCTAATTCTGTAGCTTGTTTGGACTATAATCTATAATGTGGCCAAGTTTCAGCAGATTCGACCCAGTGGTTCTGATTTTATACGCCGTGCCTAGCTTTTATTAGTCCACTACCGGTTTCACCGGAGGGGACTTGTGGTTTGCGCTTTGTGGGTCCGTCAGTCAGTCACACGTTTCTGAATCCTGCGATAACTTTAAAAGTTCTTAATATTTTTTCATGAAACTTGGAACATGGATAGATGGCAATAAGGACATTATGCACGTGATTTCATTTTGTTCCTACGTCAAAAATTCTGGTTTCTATGGAAATAAATAAAAATATAAAATAAATTCTGACAATGGTGGAGCCGGTAGGGGACAAATTTGCTTGACAATAGTCTTGTTGAGTATTACTCACTGACTTATGCATATACGCTCGGCTGTTTTCGGAGAATACCTGAGGTATTGTCATAGCCAGCTCATCGCGTCGTGTCGTGTCTTTTCGCCGTCCGGCGTCCGCCATGCTAAAACCTTAACATTGACCCATTGTACCCACAATTTTCGTACCCACATTTTTTTTCGTAACCAAAATTTTCGTACCCACATTTGTTTAGTACCCAAAATTTGTGTTCCCACATTTTCTTACCCAAAATTTTTGAATCCAAATTTGTTTAGTTCCCACTCATTCCATCCCGCGAAACCCCTTAAGGTGTCGCAACTCTAGTATGGAATGAGTGATGTATTGGACGTCATCATTGATGACGTTCATTCGAACGAATGATAAAGGGGGCTAAGTTTCATTAAGTTGGTGCATATAGCCGCGATTTGAGGCGCTTGAAAACTGGTCGGCAACTTTTGCTGAAATTTGACATGTACATGAAGAAGAATGCGATCTACCTGTTGGCGTAGGCGTTATACCTGGGAAAAATATAGTTTTTGATTAAATCACGAAAAAGTTTCGCAAGTTTTACATAACCGGATTTACAAAATGCGGTATGTGGATATACCGAAGTCCTACCGAAATCCCCGAAATCAAACTTTGATAAAACAATGTTTCATTAGTGATTTCAGTGTATTTCGCAACGATCTATATTAAAATACGCAGTTTTTCAATACACAATCAATATTAATGGGGATTTCGTGGGATCTCGTGGATTTCTGGGGATTTTGGTAATTACGGGAAATTCGGTATTTCTTCACACCCGTCAAAATGGTCGACTTCGTCAGAATGAACGCTTAGAAAGTATTTACAAAAAAACATCATCTCAAACGATGTAAAGTGAACGCTACTTATCTGTTTTGTAGATAAGTATACGATCCATTGGAAAACACTAACATTTGACATAAAAAAACGCCAGTGGATATGGAAATCTTCATCGTTTGAAATAGCAGACGGCGTCGACCAAAGGCGAAAAGATCGCGAGAAAGTATTCACAAAATAACATAATTAAAAATGATGTCAAGTGAACGCTAATTCGCTGTTTTGTAGATAAGTATACGATCTATTGAACAACCATAACATTTGACATAAAACACCCGTGGATATGCAAATCTTCTGCGTACCAAATAGCAGACATCATGCGGCGTCTAATCTGAGTCTACGCTGTTTGCCAAGGCCGATAGTATAATGAATGGAAATGCACAAACTCAGCAACTGGCAAGCATAAATGCATTAGTAGATTGTTTCGTGATTATTTAGAAACGACTACATAATTCTTTTGGTTCAGCCAGTGCAACTTAACAGAAATAAGTATAATAGTTTCTACACCTGACAACAATGTGCCAACTTTATACAAGGTAAGTTGTTTACATTATTTAAAATATTTCAAGCTTACAGTATACAACAATAAACAGCTGGTACAATGTAATGTCATCGTTTTAATTTTAATAAGCCCGTGGTTAATTACCCTTTTTAATCTTATGGTTCAATGCATCTCTAACACCTTCAATTGACATTCTCGGCTCGGGTACTACTTACCGGTACATGTACCCCGGGTACTCTTAACTTTACTTACATGTAGCCCGGGTACGGTAAAGAAACTTAAACATACCCGCAAATATTAGATTGTATCCGAGTTGTATATCTGCCAAAAATCCGATGTCGTTAAACATGCTAGCGATTAAAGTAAAACAATATTGTTTACCTTAAAGAAACTTCTCTTTAAAAAAAATCTGCATCAACATGCTTTTTAGTATGAGTGTTGAGAGGACGCCATAGGAATAATCAAGTAATCAAGAATACGTCTCTGTTTCTGCTTTTATTTCCTTCATGTATAATGACGATAAGGATTGACGACTAACATTGACGGCAATGCTAACAAGCATTGAAAACTAACACTAACGACAAGGATTGGCGACTAGATGTAACATTGACGATTCTCTACAATAAATGAAATTAACAATAAAGAATGAATAATACGATTATAGTACAACAGATCTGCTATTCGAAGTATAATATGATAGCATACACTCATTAGAATAAAAGGTTTCATAAATAACAATTTGAAACATTTTCAATAAATATCGAAATATCTTATACAATATTTATTACACAGCATGAATTATTTGTTAAAACATAATATAAATACCAAATATGGTGTTCCCCATTTAACGGACCTCGCAAACCAAAAAATGTTTCTTTAAAAAAATCTATGATGGTAAAAAGTGAACGTGCGACATCGCGGAAAATATACTTGACAACGTCATACAATGACGCGACTTTAAACAATTTAAGATTTTAAATTGAATCACATTAATGATTGTAAAAATGAGTTTTGATAATACATTGTATAAATGCCATTTAACAGAAAATTGACATAAATGTAAACATAATTAATTTTTACAAAATAGCCGACAACAACCGATTTAGTGTTAAAATTCCCGGGTATGTTTTAGTATATTTACCGTACCCAGGGTACGAGCCTTACTAACTGTATTATTATTATATCTCACCGACTACCTTTACCTTGTTGTGTTTCAACCTGAAATTTATGTAAAATCCGGCTTTCTTTACTTTTATTTTTCATTCATTTGATTACGCAATTGTTGACGTATCTCGTGGAAAATTATTTGAATCTTTGGATTTTAGTGACGACAAGCTGGAAGTGTCAATTTATTTTTTACAATGAATCTAAGATGTATTTAATTTTTGTGTGTTTGTCATGCATAGTTCAGTGTTTTCCAGAAAAATTTGAGTAGCCAGTTATATGGCCGGTAACTATGCAGTAAAACCAAAGCATTTGTGACATTTACTTGATATATTTGGGAAAAGTAGCCGGCATCAAGAGTTAATGTAACCGGCAAGATCGCTAGCAGCCGGTATTTAAAGAGAACACTGATAATAGTAAACTAAATCTCTACGACGGGATTACAGCTTTGTAAAATTGTTTTTTGGGTGATAATGGTTAGTAATTCATACTAATGTTATTAAAAAATATCGGCTTTAAATTTAATTTTGAGAATGCGATGGAAGAACAGAAAATGAAGAGCATACAGGGATGGAAATAAGTGGTTTACCGTGAACCCGGGGCAAGTAGATTTTGGCCTGGGCAACTCAATTTCAAAAGTTGGTAAACTTCTTTTTTTTAAAGCTTAAAACAATTCACTGCAATAAAAATTGAAAAACAATTGATCACCATGGATCAATACTAGTTAAATAACATTCATTATTTAGGAATAGGACATGATTCAATTCAGGCTCATAATAAAACATCATGCATTGAACATGTGTTGTCAGCAAATGTATTTAATTATCTATTATTTTATTAAAAGAATGTATAATATTCACATGTTCATATTTCTGGGCTCGTTATTCTTTATCTGGGCAACCAAAATACTAAAGATGGTTGCCCACAATAGTAAACAGTTAGTTTCAATCCCTGGCATATCATTGTATCTCTATTGTTATAAGCATTGCATTAAAGTTGTGATTGAGGTTAGCCTGTTGTTTATGGTATATTTACATTTTAGCTTGACTGTTATATATGAAATATATATAGTCGAGCTATCCTACTCAACCCGGCGTCGGCTTGCGCATTGGAATGTTTGCGTACCACCTCAAATATATTTCCTATGTCCATTGACATATTGCTTTTATATTTTGCATACTTCATTACCGACATAAACCCAATCTATAAACAAGAGCAGACAACTCATTTACTGTATCAAGCATTTTAACAGAATTAGGCCCTTTTTCACTTAGAATAATATGCATGTCCCTTGACATATTGCGTTCATACACCATGTATTTTGCTTATTAACCAACATGACCCCAATGTATAAACAAGAGCAGATAACTGTATCAAGCATTTTGTAACAATTATGGCCTTTTTAACCAGGTTTTCGGAAGGAAAAAACTGGTTATTAGATTGGCGAATGCGGGCGGGCTGGCTGGCGGGCTGGCGGAATAAGCTTGTCCGGGCCATAACTATGTCGTTCATTGTCAGATTTTAAAATCATTTGGCACATTTGTTCACCATCATTGGACGGTGTGTCGCGCGAAATAATTACGTCGATATCTCCAAGGTCAAGGTCACACTTTGAGTTCAAAGGTCAAAAATGGCCATAAATGAGCTTGTCCGAGCCATAACTATGTCGTTCATCGTCAGATTTTAAAATCATTTGGCACATTTGTTCACCATCATTGGAGGGTGTGTCGCGCGAAATAATTACGTCGATATCTCCAAGGTCAAGGTCACACTTTGAGTTCAAAGGTCAAAAATGGCCATAAATGAGCTTGTCCTGGCCATAACTATGTCATTCATTGTGAGATTTTAAAATCATTTGGCACATTTGTTCACCATCATGGGACGGTGTGTCCCACGAAAGAATCACGTCAATATCTCCAATGTCAAGGCCGCCACGACTAAAAATAGATTTAAAAAAAAAAAAAACTTTCAAAGGGGGTTAATTTTTTTTGGTCATTTCAAAAGTTCAGTTTGAGTTTTCTCCCTTTATCAGATTTTTTTTTCACAATGAAAACCTGGTTTTGTGACAATTTTGTCCCTTGTTTTCACTTAGAATAAGCATATAATTGATAAATCTATTATTAAGTTTGCGTACCACCTTTAAATTGCCATAACTTGTTTATTATGCTCCCCCCCAAAATTTTTTAGGGGGAGCATATAGTCGCCGCTTCGTCTGTCCGTCGGTGCACAAATTTGTTTCGTACCCAATTTTTTTTGTACCCAAATTTATATATGTACCCTTTTTTTTCGTACCCAAATAGTTTTTTGTACCCTAATTTTTTCGTTCCCTATAGGTTTTCATAACCAAATTTTTTTTCGTACCCAATTTTTTTTTACACAAATTTGTTCGAACCCAAATTTCTTTGAACCCATTTGTTCGTACTCAAATTTTTTTCGTACCCAAATTCGTTTTGTTCCCAATTTTTTTTGTACCCAAATTTTTATTTGAACCTTTTTTTCGTACCCAAATAGTTTTTCGTACCCTAATTTTTTTTCATAACCAATTTTTTTTTCGTACCCACATTTTTTTGTACCCAATTTTTTCGTACACAAATTTGTTCGTACCCAAATTTCTTCGTACCCATTTGTTCGTACTCATTTTTTTTTCGTACACAAATTTTTTCGTACCTTATTTTTTATTTGTACCCATTTTTTTCGTACCAAAATAGTTTTTTCGTTCCCTTATTTTGTTTGTACCCTTTTTATCGTACTCAAATTTGTTTTCGTACCCAAATTTGTTTTTTTTCCTACCCGCATATTTTTTCGTACCATTTTTTTTTAGAAATAATCGATTTTCAATTTGATTTCATCTCTCCACTCATTCCATCCCGCGAAACCCTTAAGGTGTCGCAAGTCTAGTAAAGCAGAGTTGATGAAAATATTATGCTGTATACATGCATATGTTATACTGTTGGTTTGTTTCAATGTATGGTCACAATGTCGTTCGCATACAATTTCGTAGTGTAGTTACTCAAACTTTTAAAACTGCGCCATTCCAAATATGATAATGTTGCTACTGAGATTGATACAAACGTTTTGTTGTACGTGTAGTTGTCTGTCCTCGAATTTTCTCAGAACGTATAAAACCCAGAAAAATGTAACGATATTAAGAAGGAATATGCCTTATTTGAATGCAGAATTATTTAACATTGTTAAAGATTTGAAACATCAATACATACCTCTACCTATTTAGTCAAACTTGTCATGGTCGTTTTCATTTGTGGCAAAGTGAAATTTTGTGGTCCACCTCTTAAAAATACTTATATATATATTTATGTTATATCCTGCATTGTGTATGTGTATATGATCTGAGAATAAATGAGTGTATTAAAATAAGTTGAATACAGTTATATATAAAGAGAATGTACCGCAACGGCAATGCAGCCACCATATGATGATGTTCGATCCATTCCGACTAAAAACAAAATGGCGGAACACAGCATGGATACACTGAGGTTAACAAGCACTTGTTGACCACGCCCATTGCGGAGATGTCTTAAGTAAACAAGAAAGTTCGTTGAATTCATATCCCATGCGCAAATATATATATATATTACAATCCATGCATTATTATGTATTCCTTTATTTTGTTTAAATCGGCGGTGGCATGTAGTAAATAAAATATTACATTAATATTTGCAATTTGCATCTGTCCGATGGTTAAACGCCTTTGATGAGTCTGGAAATTTTGACCTCTTTACTATCGCCTAACTGCTGTTGGTTGAATGCATATTTAAAATGTTATATATTTGATTAGATAAACTAAGTCCCTCTACTAACAACCAGAACTGCAAAGTTAGTCAGATGATTGCACTTGCAGACAATGTCATCACGATCATTATCACCGACATCATCGTCGTAATCATCGTCACGTGTCAGGTTACATCCGTCGGTCCTCCAGCCGCCAGCAGCTTCATTGGCATTGTAACCCCAGTAGGCGCACACTCGGATGGCCGGGGTCGAGAGAGTGAACAAGTGAGATGTGAGGTCGACGTGGATTAGTAGATATGGTGTCCACCTAGCGACCGGTAGGTCACGGATTCGATTCCTACAGTGGGAGCGTTCTTTAGAAATCTCCCCAAGTTACACCAAATACTGGTTCTAGTCTCATTTTATGCTATCGATATAAAATAAATAGGTTTAAACTAAAGATGTGAGGGACACAGTCAGTTGGCGTGGGTCTAGAACGAACAAGAGATGTTAGCAATACATGAAGTTGGCACGGGTCTAGAAAGTGAACAAAAGAGCTATAAGGACTGAACGAAAAATGATGTTATAGGCGCATACCCAATTGGCGTAGGTCTTGAGAGTAAACAAGAAAGATGGTGTTCTATTAATTATTAAAACTGTACCAGTATGCACACACCACATTGGCATGGGTCTGGATAATTGAATAATAAACAAGAGAGATGAGAGGACTAAACGATAAACAGTAAAACCAGTACCACTAGGCGCCAACGAAGTTCGCGTGGGTATAGAGAAAAAATATTAAAGATTTCAGGACTAAACAAGATCAACTTTTACCAATACAGTAGGCGCAAACCAAGTTGGCGTGGGTATTGAGAATGAAAAATAAAGATTGAAGGACTAAACGATATAAAATTTACCAATACAGTAGGTGCACACCAAGTTGGCGTTGGTATTGAGAATGAACAATCAAGACTTTAAACGACAGTTCGCGGAATAGATCGTTGTTTTGCATATAAATCGTATAGCGAGAAATAAACTTACATACATTCATTGAAATATATTTTGTATCGGGGTTGACATCAAAAACCTGGTCAAAATCGGTTTTGAATCGATAAAACAATATATAACTGATCATAAATACACGCAAAAGGCAAAAAACATTGCAGCGTCGCGAGTTATGCATATTATATCTAGATTTAGCTTTCGCTAAACATTATTAGCATATGGAAGATAAAAACATAGATTTAGCAAAAACGTAGCGTTGCAACTCAGTTTCCGTCTGTAACAGATGTATTTGCATTTGTTCTTACCTTCTCGACGCTCAATTCGCCCGTATTCGCAATTTTGTTTGTTTATGTTTGAATTAACGTGTCGAATCATGGATATTAATTAGGTCGTTTTCGTACTTTACCGAACTCGACCCCAAATTAAAAATCGCTATATTGTTTGTTTTCAACCGATTTCAACCGGATTTTCAGTGATATCTTCAATAAAAACACGTTTTCTTACGATTCTGCCCATATATATAGCTATGACCGACGCGAACTGTCACTTTAAGGGCTAAACGATACAAACGGTAACAAATAACATGTTATGACATTAAATATGTACTAAATAATGTGCCATTTTTATTAAACAAACGCCAAAATCAAAATCTGATTTTGCAAAATATTTTTTTTTAATTGTTAAGACAGAGCTATAAGTCCATGCCAGTCGTGAGAAAACACTTCTTCTTAAAGAAACAAAAGAAAATCCGGAACGTGACACATAATAGACATGATTCCCAGACGCAGCCATGATAATTTGCACCCTAGAGACCTACCATCCTTAGCAGTATTAAACATAGTGTAAAGAAATAATTGCTTAGATTCCTATTAACTTTGCATTTTACTGAACAAAGACGTTATGAACTATTTGCCTAAATGTTTACCTACTTCGTAAATGGAGCCGAAATATTAAAAATGTATTGCTTTGATTCCTATCCTTAACTCGGTAATATTGAACATGAAAGGAACATTGCTTCAACACCTGCCTCTGATATATCGACCAGTTATGAAATTAATTGTCTAGATGCCTACTTACCTCGTATATATCGAACACAAAGGAGACGAACGCACGCATTGCCTAAATGTCTACCTACCAAGTATATATGGACCTCAGAGGTTATGAAAGTAAGTGCCTAGATGCCTACTTACCTCGGATATATCGAACACAGAGGAGAAGAACGTAAGGCCTAAATGCCTACCTACTAAGTATATATGGACCATAGAGGTTATGAAATTAATTGACTAGATGATGTTTATTTACTCTGATGTATCGAACACAGTGACCATGAACTTATTACATAGATTACTTGGATATACTGAATACAGAGGTATTAACCTTAGATTCCTACCTATCTCGGACATATGGAGCACAGCGTGGTAAACTGCTTGTTGCTTAGATTTCTACCAACATCGGTGCTATTGGATTCCACCTATATGGGACACAAAGGGTTTGCAATAATTTACAAGAAGTGTGCCTACCTCGGATATATGGATCATAAAAAGTTATGAATAAATGGAATTAATTGACTATAGATTCCTATCTACCTCGGGGAGCTTTGTAAGATCACCTGAAACAAATAAGATCACCTTAAACCAAGTACGATCACCTTAAAACAAGTACGATCACCTTAAATAAAGTACAATCACCTTAAAACATGAAGATACCCTCTAACAAGCAAGATCACAGTAAAACAAGCAAGATCAGCTTACAACGAGAAGATCCCGAACAACAAATAAGCTCACCTTAAAAGAAGTATAACACTATATATCACCTTAAAACAATTAAGATCATCTTTAAACAAGTGGGAGTATAAGAATATTAACAAATGTCAGAGAAAAGATATGCCATACTGTAGCCGTGGAACTCCAGATTTTAAGATCACCGTTATGCACACACAAACACGCACCAACACTTCAACACTTACCTTTTACAAGGTTTTCTGTACAAAAGATTGCAGCATCTGTCTTATTGAATCGTAGTTCAGACTCCTCGGCCAATAATGCTACTGACCCAGGTTTGATCTTTCTGTCGCTGTCACTGTCGACACAGATACCTATTTCCACACGCCCGTCCCCACTTTGTAGCCACACCTCGCAAGCAATTTAGTCTTCAACAAACGATGCTGACGCATTGTCATGGACAATTAGTTCCGGCAATTCTATGCGGTTCGTAAGATCGTCCACTGATTTTACGATTCTGAAGTAGAATTGATTCATTATTAACACAGTCGGTGTTATGTCAAAAGATAACAAAACTAACACGAAAAGGTTCCACAAAAACTGCAATTGTGATTTAAATGCGTTTACACTAGATATTGGCTAAAACTTGACTGACTTAATTATGCTTAATTTTTTACATCTTACAGTTACCAAATTTGGTCAGTGACCAAGATTTTGGTCATATATAACCATAATCATGGGAGCCGTTTTATTGGTTTTGGTTGATTCGCAGTTGCAGTTGCAAATTTGCAAATAATTGCAACTGGCAATTTTGTATCCGTTTCATTAAATAAGTTACAGTTGCAACGTGCACCAGTTTGTTGCAAATGTGTAAAGCGCGTTTGCAACTGCCTGCGAGGTGGTGCAAAATGTTGTCAAAACAGCGCCGGAATCGGCGAAATAGACGAATGTTCCTTCCTCGTATTCAGTTTGAGAATATTCGCGACATGGATTTTTTATCCAGGTATCGCGTTGACCATGTTACGGCCAAAGAACTGCTTAAAATAGTCAGGTATGATTAATTACATGGGACGCAAAAGGAGGACATTCAATACCTCCAGACACACAGAAAAGTTTATATTGAAAATGAAAAATATTTACCATTCTGTTTTACTTTTGTAGTAGTGAATAACCTGACCAAAATTATATGTTGTAGATATATTAACATCCGATACAATCACCCGGTGTAGAGGAAACAAATGGCGATCAAACTAGTGTTATCAAAGTTATATAGTTTTACAGGAAATTAACTTTATTCATTCGGATATCGAAGTGTATGCAGTGTGGATCAAACAAAGGAAGTTTTTTCTCATTTATAGTGTTCAATTTCAATTCCAACTGGTAGGGATCGAATTTTTTTTTTACAAAGTACCATGCCCATTTCGCCACGACGCTTAGTGAAACGTATCACGTATAAGTGTTGTATGTGTCACTATTGGTTATATCGTAAAAAACCAAAACAATATTATATATAATATATAGCTCTGTCGAATCATAGCTCCTGTTAAAAGTGTTATCAAGTGGAATTCTAGTCATTTCGGTACCTTGTCATTTCGGACTTTATGCACTTCGGCAATCGGCAGTTTTTTCTACTGTCAAGAAAATCATTACTCTATAGCTTTATTGACGTTAATATATGGCATGCATTATTGCGAAACCAGATACATACATGAGTTCTGTGACACACCTTATTGTTATTAAAAACTATTATATATTTTATGACTTATATTCTTTAGAACGATAACATTCTGAATTTCAATGTATCGACATCGAGGCTGGTAAGGTCGTTGTTGTTTCTGTAGATTTTGTTGTTGAATCTGTTGCTATCGTGTGGTTGTTTATGTTGTTGTTGTTGAATCTTTGTCATCGTTTCTCTTGGGATATTAAGGTCCTCATTTGGTCAATATGCTTACAAGATCTTAGCTATGGTAATTCCCCATGATGTTTTAAGTCGCCAGATGTTTACGGTTAAAATCCGGATGTTTTATATAAGCTCGTCAATTAGATGAACCACTGCATCATTCCATTGTGTAAAACTTCACAATTATTATGTCAATATTTGCGTCAAGCAATGTTTTTTCGAAGATTCTCATGCGTTGATTTCATTTTCAACAAAAAGAACCATCTATTATGCTTTGAGAGTAAAACACAGTGATGACCCACGCATATATGTGACGTATCATATTTAATTCGTTGTGTTAATTATCGTGTGGAAACTTCGATCAATGATTGTTTTATGTTTAAATGTCGCATCTCATTGTCGTATAAACAGATAAGTTATTCATAATGATGGCAAACATATATCAATATCCCCTTTAGTTATTGTTAAATATCGCCATGATAACTAACTTGTACACATTAATAAAACAATAAATCATTTACATCAATAATATCAGTTAATACCTCAAAACTTCCTTCAAACCAGTACATGACAGTTTGACATCTTCATGTCATTTACGTGTGTGTATTTATGAATCACAATATCGTGTATCTATTCTATACCATGTATACAACCTGACAGGTTACTTAATAGACCTGCTTAAAACTGATTCTGCATTCGTATACCTAATGTTTTCATGTGTACGCCTTAAGCACATTTTATAATGGCATACTTAGTCTATTTGTACGTTGAGTTAAACTCAATTACAATAACTTTGTGGTGAGACAATGATTATAACATTATCATTACTGTTATGCCTATATATTGGCATATCTCAGTTTCGGGTCTTATTCTCTAAATCCTTGGACTGCCAAGGTCTTGATTAACGACCCCGGATGCGTTCACACGTCGATTTGTCAGCCACACACACATAAATATAATGCAATAGCATTTTACCACCATTGATTCTCTATGTAACCTTAAGTAACGGGTAGCCGATTACTAGCAGACTCGAACATCCATTTAACTCATAAGTAACGGGTAGCCGATTTACCGTAGGCTTTTGCATCCATTAAACTCCTAAGTAACGGGTAGCCGAGTAAATATTGGTCCGTGCATCCATTCAACTATAAGGAAAACCTAAATTATACATTTAATGTGCATTAAATAGCATATTTTAACTGCACGCAACAGAACGCGTTTAATACTGATTTCAAAATTCACGAGACCTTCAATATATGTATATGTATATGTACAAATTACCGATACCTTACATACATCCGAAATAGACAAAGTAATGATGACGATGATTTATATACATATTTACATTATTTGATTGTTTTTTTGTATGTTATTCTCTGTCTAACGCATTGATTCTATTTTCCTACTTTTGTTCACATTCCTAAATTATTTATTTTTTACACTCCGTTATTTATCGACTTTAAGTTTCGGAGACAAAAAACACATTCAAACGTATTTCAGAACAGCCATTTGTTTGTAAACTGAACCTTTATAAAACTGTTAATTGGATTTTTAGTCAAATGCAGTGAAGGCCAAGATGGTGTCCAACATGAAGCCCCTAACTCTATCATCTCTGCCATTGACAACCAAATCACAAAACCACGAACGCCTGAAATGACATAACGAGCAATACATCTTCTGCATTCGAGGCTCATAGTTTGTCATTGACGACAGCGCCTGAGGATCCTGTTTTTCCAATTTCCATAACTAAAACAAAGACGAATTCCACATCCACAATTGAAGCGAATTCACAACAATTTTGTTTAGCCTCATAAGGGATTTCACTCAGTCGGCCGATGCTTTAATTAATGTGGCATAAGACCAGTCATCAATAAACCCCGATACAACTATCGCATGAGTCTTCTTCCATCGCGCCTTTTGCGTCGAGTATTTCAGAAACATTAACAATAGAATCAACGATTCAAACGGTCGGAATCAACACCAGAAACTATAGTTACAACCTTGGATGCAAGTACGTCATTAACTACTGTTTTAAGTGTTTCAGTATCAGCAGAGTCGACTTCGTCAGTTTAAGCAGATACAAATTTTCTTGTTTAAACGTCAACCTCAACGGCAGCATCGACATTAGAACGTATAACTACCGAGCAGCCGCTAACATCAACTTTGGAAACGTCGTGAATATTTAATTCTTCTCAATTACTAAAAAACATTGACTTCTTTGATATCGCCATTGTCTTCTACAATTGCATAAACTCAGACAGTGGATTCGACTTATATGACTCAGGCATGAACAATGATTTCATCATCAGAAGTTGTGACCGTAACAACCATTGCTGAACAAGAATTCCCAACAAATTCAGCTACGGCAACAACAATTGCTAGCGATTGCCCAACATCAACGACAGGTATTTTTCCGACGTCGAACACAGACATTTAAACATCACATTCGATCACATATTCCATTTCAGTGTCCAATCTTTGACCACTTCTATTGAATGCAACCGTAGATACACCGATAACCACGTCTACTGGGGACGCATCAAATACAATGATATTCAAATTCTATTATTGATAGATCATATCCATCTGGACAATAAAGACACATTTATTGAAGTAACAGCTGAATGCGTGTTATTCAATTTTATATAATTTGGGCAATTACATATTTTAATATCTTGAAGTATTAAATACAGTTTATAAATATATAATAGCATCGCGATGCAGCGTAAATTATGTGTTGATGCTTGTGTTAAATAGATCAACCTTTTAAATTTTCTGGTTGATCCTAGGACTACTTAACATATTGGTGAATTTACTCATTACAATTACTAAAATATACACACTTAAAAAGAACAACACTGATGTTTCAAGCAAGAATGAATCAAATATAGTTATCACGGATTATACAGTAAGAATAAAATAAATTCTAACAGCAATATACAACGCCATAAAATGGTAGCGAAACAAACACATGTTAACAAACCACATCATTTAAATATACAAATTGTATTAGCTAAACATGCCGACTATTATGCAAATAGAGCTTTGGTATTGTAACAAACAATGCTATCATGTCAAAGGTAAAAGGTACACGTAGCATGTAAGCTTTCACAGTTGTCTGTTAATTCCCTGATACCTTACGAAATTTAAGCAAATTTTACACAAAATATAACGTAAGTTTAATATAAGTTCGAATGGAGCATATTAATAAAAATAAATAAATTTAAAAGTATCATTTGGCAAAAAATACCAATTTAAATATATGTTATTTTTGCTATTTTCTTGCTATATTAACTAGTATTGAAATCGTGTTTTCATCAACAGAGTTTCACGAGTTCATTGTTTATAGTTATGCTAACTGACGTCTTTTTTCGTAATTGTTAGAATATATATGCGAACAAACACATTCGGCAATTGTTCGAAGTAAAACATTCATGTTTCATGTTTTTTCATGATAGTTAGAAAAGAATTTTATCTTTTTTGAGACCAACAACAATTCAACAAATAATAAGCTTGAGACTGAAAATGGCGGTTTCAACGATATAAAATATAGCGAAAAAGTATTAATATTCGCACAAATATGTTCGAGACACGATTGCTTCGCTCGTTTAACAAAACAAAACAAGAAATTTGTATGAAATAAATGAAAGTCTCCGCTTTATATCATTACATCTTTCCGCGACATATATTACACGACGTGACTTTTTGAGTAATTATCCGGATCAATTTAAAGTAAAAATTACCATAAGGCAATACATGTAACTCAACAAATAGGGGAGAACGTGTAAACAATGGACGATAACTGTACACATAGGAAAACAGCATTCATTGTTCACTTCACATCCCCTAATTGAGATCTGCCTCTGAAGTTTGTTTCAAATTGATACCTCTTAGTTTTCGAGATATGATCTGTACAAAAAATAGGTATGAACAGAGCAATAATTTCGTAATTAAATTCTCAATATTTCTTAGTGCATAGTATGATCGGATAAAACTCGTTGAGTCAGGGAGTAGACACCGAAATTAAATGCTGATAGAGCGAAAATAATCTTCCCGTCGGGGCATACACATTGCAAAAACTATGTACACTGCGACAATCGTACAGTGATACTGCGCTAGGTTTTATAAAGTATTAATAATTTTGTATTATCTTTGGTAAAAACATATATTGTATACATACATTCATACAAAAGACCTCGTGTAGTTTAACAAATAACCACATAACATTAATTACCAATCATAATTAGTAACAGGTTACTGTTGAATATACGTGTAAGTAAAAACATCTGAACATATCTTTTTATAATATAATACACTATAATATGAATAGTATACAATAGACGTAACATAACAGTAAAAAAATGCATCTTTTACATAAGAAGTAAAGATAGCAACATAATTGAGCTTCAAGTATTGCATTACACAACATAACAGTCAAAAAGAAATTGTTATATCGGAAATAAACGAAATTTAGAAAAGTATTATATTTCAAAACCTAACAGTGTAACATTCCTGTTTGACCTCGAAAATGAACATGGCTTAATATAGTTTAAATTAGAAAGAATACACTTGCAGTTTGAAATTGTTGTGTTCAAAATACTTTAATATTTCCAGCATATTATTAACTTTGATACTTGTAAAATATGAACATCACACATCTGATGTGTTGTTCTTCTTAAATATTCGTAAGATCACATTTTGGGTGCTCATAAGGTTCTTATTGATTTTGTTATCGGCAAAAAGCAAGATACTTTTTGTCAAAATCTCAAACTAAATTATCAAATAAAATAATTTTCTTTAACTATTGGGGTTCGTCAACTTTTTTTGAAAGAGTATTGTTTGTTCATTTGTTGAAGAGCATGCCATTCACAAGTTTAACCAGTGATCGTCGACTCCCTTCATAGTGTATTTAACAAGTCCTGAGGATTCGAAAAAGAGGATCGTTATCTGCTCGTTTCAATGTTTCTCAACTCGTTTAAGGATATCAGTTCTCATAAGTTTATTTATCGATGCTTACAAAAAACCCTGAGCTATAAGCCTGGGGTATTGGTAGATGCATACGTGCCGAGCAAATAAACGAATCGGTATTCGACATTTATACCTAGTATTTTTTTAACGTACAATATTCTCAAAAAATTCGGTCTTTGTTTAAAACACAACAACACAAAGCAATATCCCAAAATAAAGAAAATAAATCATCAATTAATGAAAGAACGAACACCATAAATGACAATTGACGGTATGTTTATAAACAACAATACGTCGTTGTAATGTGCATGACAACTATATCCAAGAATTTCTGAAATCATGAGGTTTATTTATATGTCGTTGATTTCGACAAAGCTCGTGAATGGGGGAAAATAGTTATATTTGCAAAAATTTGATTTGAGGAATTTAACAATTGACTGCATAGGTTAAAACCAAATGAAAATATTCCTTTTTGGAAAAAATGTCTTTATGTGTGCCCTATTTTAATACGAAAACGTACTCCTTGATTCCGGATTCTTTGTTTTTTTCCCTTTGAGTGTCGTTCTCCAAAAATTCAAAATCTGTGTTTCCCCCACTTCCATTTTTCTCCTGTTTGTCGCCGGGGTAATGTGTCTCCGCTTCAAAGTTGTCCTTACTTTAACCATAGTCAAACAGTGTTTCGGCGCTTGCATTAGTTGTTATTTCTTAAGTGACATTCATCAGTTCTTCGGACGCCTTGTACTTTGTCTCCGATGTTTCGATAGTTTCTAGTTCTTCGGTCACTGCAGAAATGTCTGAACGGAAGTTTCGCTCTCAGCTATTCGGCCCAATACATACAATGATGCTGTGATCATGTAGCTGGATTCTGGCAAACCAGTGTGCAGATAATCATCTGTTATCTGTGGATTAATGAAAAGAAAATAGAGGAATAATGAAACCCTTAATACATACATGTATCTAGAAAAGACAGCTTTTCGATCAAACGACAGTCTACGGCAAGCTACCAATTTTTATTTCAACACAATGCAGTAAGAAAGAAACACAAAAGCCTCAGCCTAAACTGATAACAATTTGTTGCACTGCTTTGGACTGCCTTGGACCGGAAAATGGGTTAAGATGTTTTCAAGGCATGCAGTGAAAAGTCAATTACTTTTTACTTTTACGATTGTATGTTTGCATGTTTATAAGCGTTGTATGTCAAACTGTTGTCAAACTGTTGTCAATTCATCGACTGTTGTGGTTATTTATTTATATACCTAATAAGCCTTCTAATTAATTGGCGAGAAATTGGTATAGTAAATATATACGTTTGGCTATCCAAACAAGATCAGGGACACCTTTGCTTGTATCGTAAGTTATTGTTGACAATTATTAGATCAAAAACTGTATGATAAAATAATACATTTAAATGTAAGAGGAACATTAAATATATCTGCGTCAACTAAAAGCATCAATTTAAATCGTTCAACAAACCTGGGGAGATGTGTACATTGGTGTCGCCTCACGCTCTGTATGGTCCAAAGGGACCACTGCATATATAACGATACAGTCATCATGGACGTCGTCGGGCAATACATCATAATGATCGGTGTTGTCGTCATTATTGTCGTTGGGCAAGACATCATAATAACCGCTGTTGTCCTCATTATTGTCGTCGGGAAAAACATCATAATTGCCACTGTTGCTGTCTATCAAATCTGCAAATAAAATATATCACAGTTGTCAATAAATGATTGTTAAGGGTTAAACATATTGGAAATAACAGATGTGTGTTTCAATAACAGCGTGAACACAATTAAGTGAACGGTTTATTAAGCGAGCAAATTGCGTAAACTTCCTTTTGCCAAAAATAAGTTGAATCATATATAATGTTATAAATGACGTATGGCTTACTGTGTACTTAATATGATCTGGTATTGGAATGATATCAAGAACTCACCTAATGGAATATCCGATTGTTTTAGTTCATTGCTTAACATAGAATAACGCCGTTATCAATATATATATTGCAACTACAAAATATTATCGATAACGGAAATCTCAATACAACTTTTACCATTTTATATTCACACTTCATTTATATTATATTTTTTAATCTTCAAATTGGTACATAAAGAAATGTGTTGGAAACGTATGTACTTACAGTTGAACGGCTTTTTTGGCCCTCTTCTCTGTATTTGAAATAATATTATCTTTTCTAATTTAGATTTATTATTTTATATTCATTCTGAGTGTCATTTTTAATAAAAATTATGCTATCAACATATTTTAGAATCGCGATACAAATTGGAAACAATAAAATGACGAATAAAGTTCATATAATGTTAATTTATTATCGCAATGGTTATAATATACAAGAGCAACATAATTTTCCATGCATGATTCAATTTAATAATAACAAGTTTAACCCCTTATTGTTGACAAAATATCAGAACATAGCATACAGTACATTTATTTATGTTCTTACTTTTTTTCCTTCGGATACACAAACAAGATGTGGTGGTGAAACCAACTATAAGCAGACATAATCCAATTGTCGTTGCAATCCATATAATTGTCGACGATTGTTCTTTATTTTCATCGGCTATGGAATTCATGATAAAACGTAATTGATGTGTCAATAATCTTTTTTTGTGAACCATGTGAGTGAATATCATAAAATCAAATTAAACATAGAAGTAGTACTTATAACAATAGTAGTTGCATAACAGTTTGCCGTGGCGTATTTGATATGTTGTCCGCCCAGAGACCTAGAGATCTAGGGTTCAATCCCTACTGTGTGAGCGTTATTTAGATCTCTCTAAAAGACATCAAGTACTGGTTTGAGTCCCATGAAACGGACTCGAGAGCGTTAAAACAGTAATCTAAATGGGAATTTGTTAAACGATTGGTTAACAGAAATATCAAATATTAATACAAATACAACCATTAGCATACAAAACACAAACATTAATTGCAGCATCCATAGAACATATGTTTTATTTCCAACAGAAGGAAATACTCAACAGAAAACCCTCAATAAAAACTGCATCATGGTTCAAATGTAGTCGTAAAATAGTTTTGTTTGATGCTTAGTAGATAATTTTTGTTTTATATGTTTGCCTAGCAGGACTATTATTTAAAGACTACATACGAAAATGACGAAAAAACAATGAATATTATAAAGAAAACACATAAGACATGTAGATAACAATTTAAGATACAACCTATTATTGCACCGACAACATTTAAAAATGTAGTTTTTGTGAAAATAAATGTGAAGATGTAGTATTATAACTTATTAAAATGCTAATAATTCTCAGATATGCATTCGGATATTTTATACATGGATTTCCTAAGATCAATAACATCAGTCTATTAATTTCAATATACGATCCAAATATCCGACAAATATTAGCAGAAACACATTTTTCTGCTACTAAATTCATTTAATCATGTCCATGGGAGTATAAATGTTGTTGCCCATGTAAACCAAACCAAGCGAAACATTAAATGGAAAAAAATTAAATTCCTATTATCTTGTAGTGCTCTTGAATTTTAATTTAATTAATATGCTTACTTTTTGGTAAATGTTTCTTTACAAGTGGGTGTTTTCGATTAATTGTAATTAAATATACGGTTTGGCACGGCTATCTACCGATTTAAACCCCTTTCGGTTGCATTTACTGTT
This sequence comes from Dreissena polymorpha, assembly GCF_020536995.1. Taxonomy (NCBI): domain Eukaryota; kingdom Metazoa; phylum Mollusca; class Bivalvia; order Myida; family Dreissenidae; genus Dreissena; species Dreissena polymorpha. The sequence continues at coordinate 64,535,529 of NC_068363.1, forward strand.
CTAAGGCGGCGATAGCATGTTTATATCATATATCGTACGATATATTTATATTATATCGCTTGTTCTATGTATTAAACTGTATTATATCGCTAATTAATCAGTTGCCTGAACTAAATGACAAGCTTAAGTAAAAAAAATTCCCCTGATAATATTCTTGAGGTTTTCTTAGGTCTTTATATTTTTAAAGATACTTCTTAAAACTGGCTTTTCTATCAATCATTACTTATGTCTGTGTTCGATACATGTTTGTATATGTTCACCCACCCTTTGCTAGGGTCAATTTCAACTGCCCTCGGATGAACACCTTCCGAGATCAATTTTCTATGGATACCATTAGGCGACACAACTCCGATTCCAGTGAAACCTGTTGGCAACTGACTTGTGTTCACAGCAGTGTAGTAAATGTTACTCGCACTGAAGTCAAGAGCCAGCCGATCGGGGTGTGCGCGATATGCCCCTGTGGAGTAAGGGGTAGACAAATACTTGTTATAAACTGGAAAAGATTGAATCAAAATTAATGATTAATTCAATGGTTGCAAATCACACAATTTGGTGCAAATAAAAACGACATATTTTATATCAAAATAGCTGATATTATCACAATGAGTCATATACATGCATTATAATCTAAACTTTTATCATAACACATAGTTGAAAAGGGCCGTAAATGGCTACACAGTTGCTTTTCATTCTACAATTCAAAAAGAAAAGATCAGTGGCAACATGAAAATAAATGATATATTTGGCAAACTATACGTTTATTTATACATGCCAAATATCAGCAGAGGGTTTCAAAATCAAATCAATAATTTTTAAACTTTCTTAAAATATAGTAGAAATAGAAGGCTGAAGGAAACTATGTTTCCGCAACTGGTAACGGTATGGAGAGGGAAATACATAAATATTATTTTCGTTTGTTTTAATATTGCGACACCATTTGTTAAATCTGTTTTCAACATGCAAACTATTAAAATCGCATTAAATTACCTTTTCCGTTCCAATGTGGTAATCCGGATTCTTTGAAGTTCGTTTTTTTGTTTAAATTACAATATTAAAAGCAGTGTTACGTTTTCATAAGAGATAAAGAATTACGTTTTTTTTGCGCAATTACTATATTTTTTAACTGTCTGTAACATATATCAACTGGGAATAATGATGTGCACGGATAAACCATAGACGCGCAGATTCTTGAAGGGATATTAGATCTAGAGACGGGTCGAAAATTAACTAATTCTATATATTCCAAAAAGGCTTTTGGAGAAGCAACAGCTATGCAAACTAAAAGATAAATACAGTTAATAGTATGTATTGAAGTAATGTACTTACCAGCATCAATTAACACTGAATATCCCGAACCGTTGACATTTGCAGACTGAATATATTTCGATGTGGTATCACCCCAATAGATTCTGTTCGTAATTGAATTATAAAGTACTCCAGTAGGGGCATCGACGGTCGAACTATCAAGGGCGTTTACATTGTCATTTATTAGAGAAACTTGAAATACTTTATTATGGGTCCAATCCGAAACATACAAAACATTGTCCGACAGTGGCTCTGCAATATTAAAGTTGTACACAAACTAGTTCATTTTGTAATACTATAGCTTTATGCATAATCCGATCAGCAGTAGTAATTTAATCCGTTATTTGTGAAAATTCAGGAAACCGTTACACGACTATTTTAAAAAGTTCTACAGTTGTGCCATGTTTATAAATAGCATCATGGTCCTTAAATTAAATTTCCAAACAAGTAAGAATATTATACTTATTTGTATGTATGATTTCTTTTAGCTCCTGAATGGATTGGTAACCAAATTGACGGGCAACTGGTAAAAAAGATGTTTCATAGCTGTTTTTACCGCCTGCTATATGTTTGAGTTATCGATAATGCCATAAGTCAAACACAAAAATTACTTTGTAAAAGTCTATTTAATGAATTTACGACCAGCATACGGTTCATTATAAAATGTTACAATTAAAAAAAGGAAAATCCTTACAAAGTCATTTACCGTTCTCTTCTGGCTGTTCGGTAATATCAACGACACACATATCGGTAACTGATGCAAGAGTATTAAGAGTGTAAGATGCGCTTCCTGTATTTGTCAGAGAAACAACATCAATTTTGATGCCTGCCACAACAAGGTTATTCTAAAAATCAAAAACGAGTAAGCGACACTCTGACAGTTATTCATTATTACCTTGCGTCGACTATAAACATGTTTATTGTCAAAACCAACATTACCGAGGCCGAAATAAACAATAATACATCAGCAGAAAAATGTGTGATTTGTTTTACATAATAAAAAAACATAGACACAATTGTGATATGTTGCATTTGTTTTTCATCATGATTAGTTTTGTCATTACATGAATAAGTTATTATTAAACTTGAGGCATAATAGTATATATACATTACCTTGTATGAATGAAGTTTTAGAGGCAGATTAAAGTTCACAACTCCCACGTCTACTGAGGTCAGTTTAGTTCCATCTAACTGCACTGATTTTAAAGTTTTTCCGTCAATAAAATACAGTCTGGAAGTTTTTACAAATTTTAAAGAAAATAACGAGAGAAAGTATCTTGCTAGAATGAATTATTGTAACACCAAATGTGTACAACAGAAGTTTTTGTAGTCTATCACAGACGATATAAACGATTTGAAAAATAACAAATGTTTGCAGTTTTTATTATTGTTTTAGTAATACATGTAATTGAATAGGCTTTTCTAAAATTCATTTAAAAAGATATATGCACCAACCTTTGGGAAGCTTCATCAACAGTAATGTCTCGAGGTTCGGACAAGTCCATAAAGCTTACAATCGTCTTAATACCGGTCCATTTACATGAGCCTTCTTAATCTGGTAGCCTTCTAATCTTCCATTTATCCATGTCAATGTGCTAAAACAGGTACAAACTTCCATAGTTAAGATTACAGAATAGTATATGATCTTCTAAGCATTAATATTTTATTATATTTTATTTTTGAATGTTCTTAGTTCGACTTCTAAACATTTCATTTTATTCAGCTTGTTTGTTTACGAGGTTGCTTTTTCTATTTAAGTGGGATATCAGTGCCGATGAATCAGCGTGGTTCTATTTTTGCGTCGTTAAACGCATGCGTTTATATGTGTATTACCTTAGTGACGGAATAATATTTAGGGCCTTTGGATTATCCAATTCTCTTGAAATGAGCGTATGTATGTGTGCAATTGTTTGAAAGAAAACATTTATTTTCCCGGTTCCCGATTGTTTTCATTGGCACCAATAAACGTTCTTGTCACCCCAATTGACTGCGAGGCCTGATTGAAGTGTTTAACAATATTATTACATATTGTCTTTTTAAAGAATTGTTCGGTAAATAAACACTTTTTTCATAAAGGCTTAATATGCTTTATTACTTTAAACCATGCCATTAAAATTTAAAGTCTCACATTTATTGACCATTTTAAATTTACAAGCAACATTTATGTAGGCGTTTTCAATTGTATGTATGAACAATACCAGTCACGGTTTCCGTTGCAGATGTAATACGTTGCTTTGTATGATTTCCATCCAATGTCACTGCCGTCCGCAAAGATTATCTTTCGATCGTGAGAATCTGAATTACAAGATTATTCATCAGTGCATTCTTAAAATAAATTGCATACATGGAAATGTGCAAAAAGTCTGATAATTAACTAAAACATGTCAATACAAAATGAAGGTGTATACATATTCTTGCTTTAATATTATATACTGAGGCATCGATATATCATTGTTTTCACCATATGTTTTAATTAGTTATATATTTGTTGAACATGTTTATAAAATTGGTCTTATACCGACTGTTATCCAAATGATGTTTGATCCAACATTAGAGAAACAGGTCTTGTTAGACGTTATGTATTTACTTTCGTCGTGAATTCCCCGTATATCAGCAGAACATAAAGTTGTTGTTGTAGACCACACTAAGGCACGATGAAGGGAACCAGAAGTCTCTGCGATCACGTGAACAAATCTTATCGTATGAATAAAAACTTTTTCAAAACATTCATTATTATTACGTGTTGCATGCGAATATTAAACAATAAAAACTAACACGTTCCTTAACGATTTGAACTCGTTTATCTCGTGATATGCCGTATGCAAAAGCAAAAGACGGTTTGTTCATGGGTTTTATAAATCAAAGACCAACATTACCAGAACAGTTGTGCCCATCTGAATTCAACGATGATCCCTCCGCACACAGGCACACTGATATTGAAGATTCGCTCATACATATGTTCTCACAGGGACTGCTTTCACAGTAAATTTAAAGCGTACAATTTATTATATACAGTACTAGTTTCTTGGAAAAAGAACGTGTATTTGCTATTCGACATTCTTTGAATAAGAGTATATAAAAGAATAGCATGTGGAAGTGATAATAGGGCTGGTCGTATTAAGGCATTTACGCTATCCCTTTTGCATTAAAGCAGATTATGTAATAAGTCATGCAGAATTATTATAAATTCCATATGGGCTTTGGAGATGACATTTATTATTTATCGTAATGAAAACGAGATTTATTCAATCCACACATTAACAAAATCGAAGCTTTCAAAAGAAAACAAATAATGCGGTGATAATTTTGGTTAACCTGTCGTCGTATTTTGTGGTGCATACACAGTTACGCAGGTGATGTCCATGTCAGTTAATCGATTTAAAGGTTTGCCTGTGTCGTCTTCGCCGGTGTCCTTGTCAAATAAACGCACTAATCTGCATAAGTTAGGGTCAATATCAGTTGTAAAAAAACGTTCTGAAACTTTTTGAGAATAATTATTATTATATAACAAACTTTACGGAAACAAAACCAATTGAAACAAACGAATATGTCTAAGCTTTTTATGTATCAACTCTGTGATTAAGTTTTCAATCAAAGAATACCTACGGAAAAGACGGCAATGTCCAAAAATGTCGAGTGCGCCAATCTTTTGATCACCACTCGTTCTGTAGCATCTAAATTTGATCGTTCCACAGAGTCACGGTAACTGTCAACTCAGTACAGCTTTGACGAGGCAATGTCCACATCCAAAGCTATTGGATAGTCTATGTCTTGAAACACTATGGTTTAACGGCTGTTTCCTGTAAGAGTGGAACGCTCCATCTTCAGCAATGACCCAACATCGCTCCAAAATAAATATCTACAATGCAAACGTACAATAGTAGGGCTGCAACGGGTACCCGAAATATCCGATGATATCGGATCCTACTTCAGATTCGCGGGTACGGATCCACCCCTGGGTATTTCGGTTCCAAATATTTATTTTTATAGTTGTATGTAACCTAGCGCTGTTTTCACGAGTATTGTTTTTTATACAGACTGGTTCCGTTTAATAGATAAAAGAAACGTATAATAGTCGATATTTATTGACGTGTGACAGTCAAAAAGCAAATCATTCGAGATCCTTCGGCTTTTATTGTATAAGCGGTCATTTGCGACAAAGAAAAACTAATTCGAAATCATCGATGATTTGCACATTACAAATGCAATTCATAATGGCAATAAGTAAGTTTTCAATCCTTATTGTCTTTCTGAGTTGTATTAAAAACAACGGTAGTGGATCCAGTGTGTCTGGAATGATATTCAGGTAAATTTTGCATAATTTTGCGACCTGTCCAATAGAGTTCCTGCATCATGTAAATTGTAATGTCTTGAAAGCATCATCTACTAAGTTTAAATGCTATCTTGTGATGCAAGGGACCTCACTGCCCAGTGAGAGAGTCTTCTGCACAGCAGGAGATCTCGTCAGTATCATAGGGCTTTCCTGGATCTGGACAATGTTGAAATGCTAATTTTTGTGAAAACAAACATCAAACCACAGGTACTTGAAAAAAAAATTTGGTCCTTATATATATAATAACACACTTTGATTTTGGGGTGCTTTTTGTGAAACTTTTGGCTGTTTTGGACATACTTGGAAGATTTTCATCAAATAAAAGGTGTTTTATCATAGATGGACGCTTCTTGCTGGCAACCACAACGACATATGTGTGCATTGTTTGATCTTTTATGCTGTTGCATTGTGTTATTCAATACACCTGTGAAATCATCGTTGGGTACCTTTACTCTTATTATATATATAAGGACCAACAAGTACCTGTGCATCAAACTGTATGAACAGTGAAAAGCATATGTTAAAAACAAACTGTTAAGTGAATAATTGTAAAGGTTTCGTTTTATTTTGACATTGATACAATGTTAAACGAGAACTTTTTTTGTTTAATAAATGTTTAATGTTTTTTAGTCAAATTATACTTCTAAAACCATTGATTTCTTTAATTTAGACAGAAACTTCTAATTTTCTCTTATATGAGGAATCCGGATCCAAAAAACTGTAAGAAACCATATTTGGATTCGGATTCGGATCCGAACAATTTTTTTGGATTCGTTGCCGCCCTATACAATTGTGTATGTGTAAACTAATAAAATGATATTCAAGAATGGAAAAAGTATATACTTTTTATTTATGCACGTAAAATACTTATGAAAAAAGGAGAATTAAACCAAGATTGTTTGAATAAGATGGCGTTAATTTATAATCAGACAACGAAAACAAAATCGCGAAAAACAACTTACTGGTGAATCGGATCGACGGCAATTCCAGAAGGTTTCTCTACGTTATCGAAAACGATAATTTTGTATTTCCCATCATTTTGTTACGACTGCACTGTAACCGATCTAAATGTTGGATCTGTCCAGTAAAGGTTGTTTGAGATCCAATCCAAAGCTATCTTCACTTCTCCTCTAGAAAGTCCGTAATGCAGAATTGGTATTGTCACATTCGGAGTAACGCTAAATATATTATCTAGCTTCTGAAGTTGCGCTGCGTAGCGGTTATAAATGTACAGCTCCTTCCGAACGTAATCCACGTCGATACTCTCGGGCCGCTGTAAGTTGTTCCAGTACCTTAACCTCCATGAATGGTTAAAATCGTTTAAAAAGGTAGTGTTTCCGTTTTCCGTCTTAAATGGAACTGATATCACGTGTTTTCTATCATTAGAAGCATTTTTATCATTTGATCCAAGCACTAGAAAATCCGTTTCCAATGCATCTGAAAATTATATTCAACACACTCTACAAGAAAAAATGCATGCAAAAAATACTTCACAGAATGTAAAGTTTATCTAAGGGTAATTTTTGTATTTCCTTAGTTATCACAGGGCATATGCACGTTTTCCGTGTGCTAATCAGAATATATATACCAAAGAGACATGCATAGTAACTAATAGCGTACCTTTTATAAACAGCATGTTTTCAAATCAGAATGAAATCATTTTACAACAGTAAATTTGCTTTTTAATAGCATGAGTATCGATTGCCATACCTGATCATTTGACACTGAGTAAATGTAGATGTAAAAGCTCATTTAAGCCCACAATTCCATTCATATAAATGGCAATAATTTTCAAAATAATTTTATTCTAGAAGCATTTTTAAACTTATATTCTCGTTAAACTTCATCCCACCACGCAATTAATCCACGCTCGTAGTCTAAAGTATTCGAACAAATTAATGTATTTTCATTAAACCGTTTTTTCTAACCAGTCCAATGTTTCTTTGCCTGACCAACTAGGAATCTTAGAAAACACTCTGTTCACACAGAAAGTGATTCTTGATTTTAAAGATAAAATCGGCAGATACCCATTGTTTAGGTAATGTTTTTTGAACGTTTATGAATTATTTATAACATTTTTTTCTAATACCTCATATATTTGATTTGCGATATACACTAGTAAACTGCCTAAAAAGCAATATTACACTACAATAGTTACTGTAATTACTTGGAACTTTCTAGCAAAAATAATTATTTTTTTTTTACCTTTAATTTCCGGACATACGGGTTTTCGTCCATATTGAATGTCTCTTGAGTTTCGGACGGTATATTTTACAGCCATATTCTAACGACTTCGGCACTGTTTTTACCATATCTAGCGACACTTCAATCATGGATTTTTACAACCAGATTAAGGTTATACACTCTGGCAGATGCATGCCTGAGGGCAATAGGCGAATATATTCGCGTACTTGGGTAAATAACCATGTATATCGGCAGCAAAAAGAGGATTCACTCAACAGCGTTTGAAACAGTGGACGCAGAATGTTTTCTGTTTTTATTTTTGTTTGTTCCATATCATTTCAGGCAGGAGTTAGCAAAGCTGTGAAATTGTATATATTTATTAAGCAGAAAAAGAAGAGTGAATCCCAAGAAAGTTATTGTACATTGATTTCTTGCATTTATTTTAAGTTAACTATAATATTCACCTTTATGCTTGTCTCATAACTTTCGGACACCTGCAATTTTTTAATATTTTTCGTATCTAAATTTTACGACACGAAAACAATTATTTATTTTTAAGCGTCCGAAAACTAAGAGTGAAAAGGGTTAATCTTTTATAATACAGTAAGACGGTTTGAAGTGCGTTTTTATTGCAGAAAATCAGCACTAGCTCAACACTAGTTGTATGCAGTTAGTTGTAAAAGGTATGACGTCTTCTCGTCGCGCCGTTCGACATAAAAAATGTGATCATACTACCTTGAATAATGTATGTTACTACACCGTTTTTTTCTCACCAGTTTATGTGCAAAATGGAAGTATGACATACTTTGTCTGTGCTGATCTGATTTGGTGGATAAGTTTTTCTAGATCCCGTCAGTGTTTTCTTTAAAGACTGCAGATGTTGGTTCGTATATAAAGAATATACCATGCACCAATTATTTTACTGCGCTTAAATTGTATTGCACATAAATCACTGGGGCATAACACATCCTTTAAATTTACATTACAACGTATATGGTTGTTTTATCTTTAAACTATTTAAGCAAATGTTATAGTTAAAACGCACAATATTAAAACACTGATGAATAAAGCAGTTGTCTTAATATGCGTATTAAAGTTAAGAATAGTCTTACACTTCAGTAAGTGCTATAACGCTTTAATAATGTGCATTTGCAAATCGTTGCAATGTGTGCTGTTCATATAATAATTAACTAACTTAAATATTTGAATTATGTCAATGATACTTTTATATTTTGCATAACGATCTTATTATATATGTATTTTCTTTTTGTTATGCCGCATATGATAGCGATTTGTTCACGACAAAACAAAAAAGTACATCAATGCCAATTTCTTAGTTGTATTAATTGGATATAATGTTCACTATGTTTATAAGTTCTTTTTCTTACAACTATAACACTCTATACTGGTTTAACATGTTCATATACTTGATTAACGTGACATTATATACCAATGATATTAGCAAACTATATATTCAACAGGCTTAACACTTTTACAGAGCACAGTTGAAATGTTATGTCAAATAAAAATACTCATGTACAGAAAAACAAACTATATGCGTAATACTCTGATTTGCTGTAATGTGATGTTCTTGTATTGATAATTAACTTAAGTTCCAGTGCAACAGGTAAATGTGGATAGTCACAATTGGGTATTTTGTGTTATATTCATCTTCAGGAGTTGTAAATTTCTTTCTTACATTATGCTATGTTTAATGTTTAAATTAACTGCAATAATATAAGCGCGTGATCATGTTTGTGATTTTCGATGAAATGATATTAATCATTTAACAATAACAAGGGGTAATTTGAGATCATTGTTTGACAACCCAAGACAGTATATAGCAATTCATTGAGAGAGACACAATGTACCTGATCACCCTACACAACCATTTTACCTACAAAAGCTTCACCAATACATCATGAATAGATTTACGGTTGCGATACAAAATCAAACAACTATGTTAAGTTAAATTAAGGCAGTGAAACCAAACGTAGCACACATTATAACCGTGCAAAACTAACATTTGTAACGAATTCGCTCATAGGTGTAGTGTGCTTGTTTGGCATTAAAGTGGCTTCTATGATACGTGCAAACCAGGACGTTTTCAACATCCTAACGGGTATTGGTTGTCGCAAATGAGCATTGAAACCCTTATTTGTTTTCAATCCACAGTGCGCCAAAGTCATTTAAATTGTTAATCTAGCATGTACTAAATATAATATCTTAATGGATAGCAAGGATTTTCATCACACATGTTTACATTACTTCGGAAAAAAATCGACAAATGATAAAATCAATACATATGATGTCTAGTTTTTCCTTAAATATACCACTTTTAACTAACAGAGAATAAAATGAAACAACAAAACATATTTGACAATAACTCACCCTATGGAAAAAAGTGCAATATCTTTCGTATTTCGGTTTACCAAGATCACCAAGTAAGAAGGCTACATTCTTTTGAAGAAAACAAGAAGCTATGCACATAATAATATCTTACGTTTTAAACCCTTGTCAATCATAATGGAGTTCATATTAATACATCGATTAATGTAAAAACAGAACATCACTGTTCAACAAAGAAACACTACTATGTGCTTTTCTGACGTCCACCGTAAATTCAATTGGTCTTTTCAAGCATTCAATACAACACACAATTAGAAATATTGCGTTGTTTGACTTGAGTCTACATTGGAAATCCCTACGGGTGTTCTATTGTCCATAATCTTCTTGATAATCAGAATGTTATTGTATGTAAATAAACATATAAAACACGAGAAGATGCTGAAAAAGTCATTTAAACTAACAAAAGACTCATCCGAACAATCGACTACAAAAAAGTAATACAGTCATAATACTGTGAATAGTCCACATGTCAATAAAGACATTGTTTGTAATATCGATATACAACCATGTATGGATTGCCTCACGTCTCAATACGGAAGTTATAAAACACCGAAAATGAGAGAGCACTGTGACTATATCAACGTTTAGTGAGTAGCGCTTGATATTTTGCGGTTTGGTGTTAAGCTGCAATTGTACCATACAATATTTTTGGGGGTGTTTTATTGAACAAATTTAACAAAAACATTGCGTTTTTATGTGTAAACAAGTGAATGTTGTTGAAATATATTATTACAACATAATTTTCTTCACTTCCCACCAAATTTGCAAACATACGTCAGTACTAATGTTAGGTTATAAGATCGGGGTCACATGCCTTCTTCCGGAAATATTGGGTTTTATTACATCACGTGTGAAAACATTGTCACATTTAATTTGATAAGCAATACAAAATATACACATTAAAGCAAAATTAAATTCAATAATTAAACTACTACAACAACAACGGAGTCTAGAGTATGTTTCCGTTTGCTAATATATACACGCGATTAAACAACTTAACTGAGATGGAATATGTGTCCATTATTGACCGTTCAAAAACAGAACACTGGCAAAATCCATTAAAAAAAATTAAGTTTACACACACTCACTTTTTATTATATTGCAATATACAAAGATGCTGTTTAATAAAAAAGACAACAGATTTGCTACAGAAAATATGCTTGTTGAAAATTTACTGTAAAATGTACTTTACAAAAAAATAAATAAAATCACACATTTTTCGGACCTTGGCAACATTAAAGGGGGCGGGCGGATGCTTACGCCGTTTCAACAACCCTCTTAATCAAGATATAATATATATATAAAACATACTGTTTAAATTTATTAAAGAACAAGGATCTGCTACAAAGGTGGTCTAGTTGTTGCGATTTTAACGGCACTGCTTCATTAAATAAAATAAAAGAATATTTTATGTTTTCAACAAATGTTTAGTTGGCGTTATTTTTGACACATTCGTAGTTAATTCGTGATGAGGCCGCAAATTTACAAATATCCGAATCATTTAAAATACAAACGAAATGTTTGAGATTGATTAAAGAAGCAAAAGCACTACAAATCTTTTCATATTTACTAATTTTTTTAATTAGAAATTAGAAACTATTAAATTGTTCTAAATGCTTGTCTTAAAATAAAGACTGCCTATTATTGTCAATAAAACTTACACGAACAAGAAAAACTGCCTCGAACTGATTATGGTTTGACATTGTAAATTCAGATTATCTACCGTTTTAACGCAATCAATTGCATCTCACACCTTTCATGATCTCAGATATTAGTGATATCATACAAAAGAGCTTTCGTGAAAATTGTTTGAATATTAGTCATTGGCTGTTGATGTTAGTCCCATATTGAAATAGTGCCATTTTACGACAATAACATTTAGTTTACCATCGAATTACCGATAACAATATTTAATGATTTATTGTTAAACACGTAAAACAATACAATAAACAGAACGTAAGTAACTGGATATTACCCATTAATTGTAGGAAATAAAAATTATAACCGAATCAAATTAGGAAATGTTTATACTAAACTGAAGTTAATCGTGTACATCTAGACGAAGCGTAATTGCTTTTAACCTACCATTTCAAGATTTAACACCATGGCGTTTATTAGAAGTAACGTATATTGTCAAATGATACGCTACACAATGCAGGATAAGGTATTAAATCCCTAAAGTTTGAATAAATATTCGTCACGGCTTGCAAGTAATATTACCATAACGCAGTACCGAAAATATTAACAAAAAAAGAAATAATTCCCGTGTGCTTATAGCATGTTTTCTTCTTATATTGCGTATGGATGCGTTATATTGCCGTCTTTTGACACTATATAGACATTACTATCACGATGCCAGTTGTAATCCAAAGTAAGGATGCTTGCTAACTCTAAACTGATTAATGCACTTTCATTTATCGAGTTTTTATGTCCATAAACGACATTGGCAAGACGATTCAAATAAATTGACCGATTACGTATCATATATATTAGCCACACAGAATATCATTGAATACATGGAACAAGTACACTACTTTCAGTGAAAACAATTGATTTAAATATTATTTTATTATTGATTATGTTTCTTGTAAAATATAGGCATGATCAAAAATAAAAAAGCCATGGAAAGTGGAGAATATTCCGTACCTTGCCCACTAGATTAGCTTAAATTATTTCATATATTTAGTTTTGTGCATGCTGTTACTAATTATGTAATAAATTAATGTAGTTATCCAAGCTAAAAAAAATAATCACAAGCCTCTTCAAACGTTTATCATTCTAATATACTTCCAATTAGCAAAGCTTTTTTCGACACAGTTCTAGAAGAAATTACGACCCTTCTTTTTTAAATATAAGTTCGAATAAAAAATTACTGACATGTCCTAATACAATCATTAAAACAAGATAAACTAACGACATAAACATAAATCGTGTATTAGTTACTTCACGTGCATTTGTTTTATTCTGTTTAGCAATTACTATGGGCTTTTCTTAAGTAATTGAAGCGATGCCAACCAAAACTTTACAGCGATGTTTCAATAAATAATTTGATCGAAAAAAGTGCTTACCCAAAACACCGACGTCATAAACAATTAATACAGTCATATTAATGCCAACAGTCCACATTTCTTCAAACGTGTAAATCGTTCGCTGGACATGCAGTCAACTGATTTGCGGCAACATCTCAATACGGAAGTTTTGAAACTACGCAGTTTAAATCCGCAGTACCGTGACTAAAACGTCTATTATAAGTTAGACTTAATACACGTAATCATATGGTGTACGGCGAACTTGGGAGATATCCGCTTTATATACATAGATATGTACGTATACTGAAATATTGGTTTAAGCTGCAGTCTAGCGACAGCATCATTTGAAAATATGTATACAACAAGCAGCAACAACGAAATTTGTTTCGGCAATCAAGCTAAAAATAAGCTTCTAGCCTACAATTTGATAAAGCAAATGGTAATTATTCAGGTAAAGATTGCTGTGATTGTTAATTGAAAACGGAGGAAGAAAGATATTATTATTATGTATACAACGAAGCCGTTAGATATTGTGAAAAGGGTTTAAAAAATGGGTATATAATTTTAAAAGATGTTAAATGATTATGGTTTTTCAGATTTATTCGAAAATGCGAATGCTTTTGATATGAAATTATTTTTGTTTGTACTTAAATGTGGAATTGTTGACACTGATAAACCAAAATGGTACAATGCTGTGAACGAAAGCTCTATGGTGGATATGTATAGGTAGTTTAAAGCATCTCTAGTATATGAACCATATCTAAATATTCTACCTAAATAATTAAAAGCATATGTTAGTAGATTACGTTTATATGTACACCCTTTGAGAATTAAACGGGTAGATACGCTCGTAATGTAGAGGAACGATCTGTAAGATACTGTATGTTCTGTGATTTAAATGACATTGAGGATGATTATCATTTTATGTGTGTATGCCCTTCGTATAATGATTTTAGAAAACAAATACATAAACAACAATTATTATATCAAACCATCTCTTTATAAATATTTGAATTTGTTAAAATCGGTGGATAAAATGGAACTTATTAATGTGTCACTGTTTGTCTAAAACGCGCTTTTTATACAATCACGACTGATAAATGATATATCATAATATATTCATCTCCTGTATACTTATGATGCATGTAATATATTTCCATCTTCATTTGGAACAATCTTATTTAAAAAACACGAGTTTTTTGTGCGTTTTTTTTATCTAACTCATTTGTTCTTCTTATTTATTTTAATTGTATAAAACCACGTTACACTATATATGTGCGATTGTATATATATATATATATATATATATATATATATATATATATATATATATATATAGAGAGAGAGAGAGAGAGAGAGAGAGAGAGAGAGAGAGAGAGAGAGAGAGAGAGAGAGAGAGAGAGAGAGAGAGAGAGAGAGAGAGAGAGAGACGATGTACTTTGTATAAGACTCGATTAAATAAAACTGTCTGTCTGTCTGTCTGACTAGGTATGGTTTTTTTTCAATAGCTTAAACAGCCCATTGCATTCTGATGTTAAAATATCTCAACCTGTAACAATTAAAACTCTGCAGAGTAATAACGATTTGTTTAGTTTATACCTTAACATTTCTTTACACCTGATACTGGTGACGAAGATTATGTAGATCAACACGAAACAAATATACTCAGTTTATATTAAATTCGATCGAATAAAGGTCCAATAAAGCTATATTTATTGATTACACTCTTACAAAGGAAGTTATTTTCAGTTGAACGATTCATCCAATTTAAATATTGATTTTTCTTGACATGCACTAGCTTATTATTTGGTAAAAAGCTTAACTACTAACGTGAAAACTAAACTAACGTTCAAATGGCCTCTTGAAACATACTTCAAAACTCTATACTTTAATGTCAAACTTGAAAAAAACCCTGTGAATCTGTGCATGATACGTCTATTTTTTATAACATAAGAGTTACCTTAATGCATTGAAACCATTGAAACTTGCTTCAGAAAGACAGAATGTTCAAGGATTCACACATTAACGGTTAAAGTTAGAGCTTACGGCTTTTTCCCAAATAAAACTGGAAAATCGATTATTTACATTGATATTATGGAGTTTCAAACTAAATTTAAAAACAAACGCATCGCTAAAAATACTTCGGTTGCGATCATAAGTAAACAAGATGTCTCCCCCATATATTTGTCCTTAGACCTTGAAGGATGACCTTGACCTTCTAACACTCAAAATGTGAAGCTTTATGAGATACACACGCATGCCAAATATGAAGTTGCTAAAGTCAATATTGCAAAAGTTATTGCACTGTTAAAATTTGACGCAAACAAACCAACAAACAGACAGGGCAAAACAATATGTGTCTCCCAGTATAGACAGTGTTTGTATTGAACAAACAAATCACGCATTTGTTGGTCTTTTATAAAATACTCCGCGAGCCAACCAGTTGAAGTAGTAAAATCTTTATTGATTAACTATACATAAAATGCAGCTTTAGACATGCACATTATAGAAAGTGTAGGAAGCTTGTTATTAAACAAGGCTGTTTTGCAAGGCATGTGTTTAAATCCGATAGAGGGCGTGTTTTGAAAAACATATTTGTCGCTGGGAACGTGATTTTGACTATTCTGGTCAAAAAATGACTTTTTCAGTTAAGCATATATTATGAAAGTACTACTTCTTAATAATCAAACTCCGAAATTTGAGCATCCAATTCCAAAAAATGACGAAGTTATGCCATTTTTTGTGTATCATGTCACAAACGCCGAATCGAGCTGTTATGTTTGAAATGACGTTACAATTCAATGAGTATCATTACATGTTATGCTGATCAGTTTGTGTTGATTCCAACTCCATTGTTTTCGCGTATGTCGATGAATATAATTGATTACAAGGTACAGAGTTAATTGCAGTATTATTAACCATTAAAATAATGGTTGCTATGGAAACAAAAACGTTTTTTTTTTCATATTTATTACCATTTTAAAGAATTTAAGAAAACAATCAACAGCAAAATCAACAAAATAAGTTCTTGACAGATATGGAACATTGAAAACATATTCATAATATTAAATATGTATGCGCATGTTCTGGAAATAGGCATGTATTCAGAAATTGAACATTTTGTATAGCTTCAAACTTTACACAAAAAGAATAACTGCCCATGATACAATTTGTGTTGTGCATCTATACTGCCATATATATATTTTTTTTCATTTTTCATTTGTATTTTGTTCAACGATATATCAAATTAATGAGACAACATTAATAAACAGTTGCTATGACAACAGCAAATTGTCAATTGCATATACATGATATTTGTTATCAAACAAATTCACTCATTGCATCAGCGGTTTGAAAACATGCTTTTCAACTAAAACAAAATTAAAGCAATAAGCACTACATAAAAAATGCCAAACATCACCATAGTTTGAACTTATCACAACAGAATGTGTGTTTATAACAAAAAATATATACACATACCATGAACACATACATTTACATCACATATGTTGATGTCAATATGACCTACAACTTAGTGATATTTTTAGAACACAAACTAGACATGTAACACAGTGTATTTACTTTTATGTAAAGAATTATCTGTTATGTCTGGAATAAAAAAACTATGTTCAAAAAGTCAATCACAATGCACTATGAGCACAATATATTGTCGATATTATCATCCACACAATGTCCAAATTGACAGTAAGATGTAAACTTGTTAATCTGAGGTTGCACCAGAATTGGAAAAACTTTATATTTGATGATTTTTGATTCATTATAAGCAGCCTTCCACAAACATGTAAAAATACATCACACAATGGAGACCACCTTAAAGTCCACAATTTATTGCAATTACAATCAATATGATATGCAATCTTTTTCTCCATTTATATTTTTCTTTTCAAACTTGTTGGTGTGAAAATAACACACAAAAATTAGTAATCAAGTGTTTATTTTGTTTTAAAATATTCTTGCTTTGTTCAAAATTCACTCTGAACCCTCCAGATATGCACAGAGAACAGAGCATAGTAAATGTTCTAAATTAAAACATTAATATAAAGTGTAATGCTTTTAATTACTCAATCATACATGTATTTAATACATGTATTTTATAAGTCATGTAATAAATACAACAATGTATTTAATTATTAATCATAATATAAATTGTTGTCACCATAGTATTAAAACAAAGATTAACTAAGCTGGTTACATGCTAATCTCTTCCTTGGCATTTCTACTTCATCAAGGGCATAAACTGTTGTCTATCCTGTAACATAATATATTAACATAATACAATACTGTGCTTTTAACAAAACATCCTCATAACTGTGAATAGGATAATCTTTTTTTAATTACAGGATGCTAAACACATATTTTGCATATGATAATCTTTTTTTAATTATAGGATGCTTAACACATATAAGGTAAAAATGCAGGGTGCAAGTCATATAATACCTGATAATAATGAGCACTTGTTTTGGTGTTGGCACTTTTCGGTTTGCTGGATCTGTATTTTTAGCTGAAATACATGACCGATAGGATGCAGCGTAAGAAAACAATAAATAAATTTTCTATTTCATCATAAGCACAACTATTAATTCATAATATCGCAACATCCGAGAACTTGCGTCAGTTAGAGTTACGTGCCCATTGACGACGGTGAAAACAAAAGCGCTGCCGCCATTTTGTTTGCATTGAGAAATAGAGCGTGATCGTTTATATTTAAATGATTATATTAAGATTTTATTTCTCAACAATTTTTACATGCTAACAAGTTGTTCTACTTTACTGAAACAATTAAATAAGATTGAAAACAAGCAATTAATAGATCAATTGCAAATATACAACATATACAAATTTACCATAATGGAATTTGTCTGGGAAAACAAACACGTTGATACCTTTTATAAACATTTAACTAAATTAAATGCAATATTTTTCATTTGATGTTTTGCATCAATCTTAGAATCGTGTAAGCCTTTGTATTTCGGTGTTGAATAGCCCCTTTGTTCTGCATAAACCGATTATCTCGTCTTGATCAGACTTTGTCCAGATTAAACCACGGAGCGTATATTGACCTCATCTAGAGT
Organism: Dreissena polymorpha; assembly: GCF_020536995.1. Taxonomy (NCBI): domain Eukaryota; kingdom Metazoa; phylum Mollusca; class Bivalvia; order Myida; family Dreissenidae; genus Dreissena; species Dreissena polymorpha. Next base: position 64,553,882 of record NC_068363.1, read on the forward strand.
TAGTGACTTAACTAACAACATGGTGTTATAAACCACCCTGGGTGGCAGATGACAGTGTCATTGAACACGATTGATGATGTCACCATGTTTTCTCTTTCTGTCATTTGGTTGAATAATTAACGCCGACATGCATACTTAACAGTTGCTTAAATTAGATATGTTACATATTGTACAAATTTTAAGTCATGTCCAATATAGATTATCAGAAATTGTACAACGTAAAGATACTAGTCCGATTAATTTATAAAATAATAAAGTATTTAATAATTATAAAATTTACGTTAAAAGCAAGTAACGTATTTAGCGTGTATCGGTTCATTAAAACGACGTCATTCCGTATTAAGATGTAATGTTACGGCAATAAACGAACGACATAGAAACAAGAAATGACGTTTGACAGCAATTCTTTTCAGCTCAATTCAACAGTGAAAAATGCCCATAATATCACTTCAATTTACAATCATAAGGACTGTGTACATCTTTCAGCTGTCAAACATGCAGGAGGTGTGAAATGCCATTTAAGTAACTGCTAACTTAGAGGTTGGCGGTTTTTTATTTATTAGAATTATATATTTTTTTCAATTTGATTTATTAACAAAAGTAAAAGCAATATACAATTAGTAAGTAAGTCACGTTTATTAAACCAATCACGGGTCATAATGAATGGCATGTTAATCACAATGTAAACGGATAATGTACCAACATAAAAGAAATACTATAAATGAGATCAGTATAGAGTAAATAAAGCTTGACTTTGATTTTTATAACACAACTAAGAAAGTCGTGTACCAGAATTCCCTACTTATTTTACAGCTTCAGGTTATTATTATAAATTGACTAAGTAGACATATATAATGTACGAAGATGAATGAACCCTAAAAAACGACACTATTAATTACATCAACATCTACAATGATACTCCCATTATTATATAATACACTAATATCTGGTGTCTCAATGAGAAAGTTATGAATGTCGCCGTACTCGAACATCGGCCATTTAGTCGGGTCATTTTTCAACATCCAGCATACAATTTGTACGGACATTAATTTAGTCAAATTAGTTTTATTTTCTGGTCATATCGGGCTTTCGAAGTGCAATCTAACCCTTCATAATAGTCAAAAGACGTTTTTAACACCAATTACAGCACATTTAATTAACTATCAACTTCCAAATAGGAATGCAATTGGCGAAATATCAGCAAAGGTAGCTCAATCAGCGTAGTTAATCGACCGTATCTAGGGTATTGTTTTCACCGTCGCTAAGGTACTGCCCCTTTTGTGACGTCAGCGCGATATCAAAAATATGGACATCAACTACTTAAAATTCTGACAAGAATAGAAACATTAAAACTTATACTCAAAAACATCATCAAATAGAATAAATCATATTGCTAACACTTTCATTATGTTGTCAATACAACTGGAAATGTTATTGCTTACATGCCATCCAGGGATTACTTAGAAATTTGCAAAAGTAATTTTATTATACAACCCTATTATATTTACAATCACAGTGTATCTGCTGTCAACTGATCAACTGATTACTAAAACAATCAACCGTTAATAACATAAAGTGAAAATCGAATGGAAAGAAGAATACATGCACGGAACACTCTCAGCGAAATGTAATTACTGTCATTACAGGAAAGTTCAACAACAAAAACTCAAATCATAAGTTTGTTACATTTTGACAACTTTCCCCGGTTTCAGGTAAAACAGAAAAAGAAATATCGTCGTAAATCTTAATTTTGACAGCCAAAACGACTCATACATACACCGTGATTATTTCAATAGATTTATTTTACATTAAATTCCATCCACACAGACAAACTTCTATATTGGTTGAAAAAAACACTGAAAAACAAAGAAAAACCTTACTTGACAGACGCAGGAATTTTATCTTAAAATAAGCAATTGCCAAAACTCATTCTGTAAACTGCCCTACTGTATCCATTGTTATACAAGCTGAGGTTAATTTAAACCATAAAAAATCAAAATAAAAAAGGTAAATTATAATTCCCCGCAATCAACAATCTTGCTGTAGGTTCTACTTAAAAATAAAACTATCGTTAATTGCTAAAAAATTGGTTGACAAAGTACGCGAAACGGTACTTACATTTTAAAGTCGTTTTTCTCGGAAACGACGTCAGCGCCAGAATAGTCAAAATCGCGTTCCCAGACACATTTTTGTTTCAATATTCCCTTGAGCTGTAATTTACGTAGGCAGATTTGCTATGATGTAATTTTCATTAAAACGATATCAAATAAGACGGTTTGCATTACGTCATACGAAAGACTTCCTTGTCATTATATTCGAATAAATACCCATTTTACCAAACGTGAGTTTTAAATAATGTACAGTTTCACAGCGTCAGCGCATGGTAATATGAAAGGAAGTCAGGCTTTTTCCTACAACCTCACGCAATGTTTCAAGTATCATTGTTCACATTTAAAAAATCTAAACAAAGAGCTTCTCCCTAAAATGAATAGTTTTAACCTATTTTTAAAGCATGTAAATTGCTAAACCCTTAGTAATATGCATTGAAACTACCGGAAACTGCATTTAATACTTCTATAAGTAATTTAAAGAAATCTCGAATGCAACAGAACTTCTAACAGAGTTTTATATTTCTATAAATGTAATAAATACTTGTTTATTATTATTAGAGGTCTTGTTTAATGTACACATATGTTTTAGTTAATTCTTTTATGAGGACAATCTATCATGTAAATATCATAGAGCATAGTTGTATATTATGCTTCTTTTTAATGTTTGAAATTGATCGTTTGAATGCAAAAACAAACAGTGTTCTTATTGTATGTTAAATTACATGAAAGTATAAATGAATAATCTTTTAAATGAATAATGAGAACTCAGTCGTGTAACCCAAGTGAATACTTACTGTTGGCTATTTATTTGAAATTACAATCACTCTTATATTTCTTACTTGAATCGCAATACACGCTGTAAATAGGTGGTGTTTTGTTCCAATTAAGTCATCAAGACCCATCATGTTCCATCATTTCGACTATTCGATAGTGAAGTATAATGCCAACTGAAAGTTTCATATACAGTAAATACAGATGACACGTTGTCTGTTAAGGAAAATCACAGGAAGCGATATCATAAAGAATCAACAATACTTTTGTTTTCTCTTGTTCGAATTCAGGACTTTGCACCAATCCCGTCCGACCCGTGAACCCCAGTTATAATGTTTTATGAAGAAATATACAAGACAATACTGTTCGAACATATCTCCTTAACAATATTGATTTTATATAAACAATGTATGACACGCACTCAATGTCGGTTTCTAAAAGACTGTAGCAAACTGAAAATGTTTCTGTCGATTCTACAGACACATTTAACAGTGTAAACATGCACACTTAATTTATTTTGCAAAACCAAAAATGAACCAACCTCGACATATTCAGGATTTCATAGGTGTTTTGTCTCTCTCGAGGTAAACGGATCTGTATTCATAATTGAAATGTATTACACAATATAGAACGATGTATCTCAGGAATTGAATGAGTAAAACCATGTTCATACTCTTAGGCTCCAACTGATATTACAAGGGATGATTTGAAATTGAATGTCTATATTTTATTTCAAAACAAATGTGTTAATTAATCGTTTAGAAACATGATGTAAACTAGCATATTATATGATGATATAAATGAACAAAGCCCGTTTGAATGCTGTACATGTACATTTGGAAATTTGCATAAACAAACTTAGTTTTTAATAATACTTTGGACTTTTTTTCTCGACACAAATGTCAAATATAAATTAAAAGTATGTTTTACCTTGTCTACAATAGTATAATGCATTCCCTGATACTGGATATTCAGGAGTCTAAAATACAAAACGGCACTAATTTAAATATATTAAACAATTGCTGAAATTAAGCAACACACGTGAATTGTCGACAAGCATGCCTTTTACATATGCCGTAAAGCGCTCTGTTTCATAGTCAAATAAGTACAAAGCAAGCAGGTGTAGAACAATAGAAAACAATCTAAATCCCATTTGAAAAAATTATATAAATTGTATTACAAAGTTGCCTGACGCCTTAGCATCGGCAATATCATGGACGTCCATCATAGCCGTATTTCGTTTCGTAAATATTGAATAATATGTGTGTTTACTTTTTAGAAGATATCTTTGTTAGGATTTGATACGATTAAATAATATGTGGTCTTCATTACAATGTGATTACAGTTTTATTGTGATGTACATCCCCTGTTTAAGACCGAGTGTAGCAAAAATGTGTATGTGTTTTATTTGAAAGTATTATAAAGTTATGACCAGTTTTCGAACGTCATACATGTACATTACACTCCCGGAACATAATTTGCTGTATCATAATAATGATACGTGATTTTATATATGTACATTAATTAACAAATTAATCGACATGTACGCATTGGTTATTGCGGTTTGGAGTTCCGGTGCGTAGTATTTAAACCACAAGGGCGTAGTCCAAGTGGTTTGGCAACAATCATCGGAACGACGCTACACGTCGATTTTTTCGATTCTAACACGATTTTATTAATAAGTTATCCGCGATATATAGGTGATAATTGAGAATTATATTAAACAAACGTCCTCCACTTTTCCGCGTCACCACACTAATGGAAATCAAATGACGTCGTCTTCATCCATAAACAGTGCGCGGACAATCAAAGAGACGTCATACTTACAACCGTTGGTATATCGGGGTAATAACCCGCGGTAAGCTCTATCTCATTATAATGTGCATGCGTGTGCGACTGTGGTAGAATGTTTGTTAACGCGTATGAACTGCATATTGAACCAATTGTGTAACATAAATGCGATGGTTTATGGATTAAATTAAAATGAAGTATGCATTTAAATGTTTTATAAAGATTAAAAAAAGAACACTAACATACTTTTATACCTGTATTTTGTGGAATGTACTAAAACCCCCGGGGGGATAACTCCCTATATACAGGTATATAGGGGTATGTAAAAAAATGGGGGGGGGGGTGTTTTTCGACTAAAATTATAGATGTTGGGTATGGTTTTGAGCATCAAAGTATAGATATGGGTATTGAAATCGGAAATTTGCTTTAAATAAATACATATAGATTTCAAAGTTTCAGTGTCAAAATTGGTATGATAAATTTCTTTATTGTATATAAATTGGTATCAAACAGTACATTTCAGTAGCGAGAAAGATGCAGAAACTTGACTGTTTTTATCTGTATACTTTAACGGACGGGATTGGGTGCATATTTTCATTTCTTATCGAAGAATTCAGTTTCCTGGTTGAAGGTAAGACGGCCTCACTATTAGGCTGTACAGATCGCTCAAGTTGGTCGATAAGCTTCGTGGTGCATAACATCGCCACGCCGTCTGTATCGCTGCTATTGTTTTTCTCTGACGTAACGATTGGGGAGGCTATAGCTGCGTTTAAGTCGCAATCGCCGCTTTCGGTGATCCCTGATTTACTTGTAGCAAAGGTGTCGTAATGGAAGGGGAAGTGGCGGGACCATGTACCTCAGATGGATGCAGTTTTGACTAGTCATCATTTTCGAGACTTAATGGAAACAGTCCAGAACGTTTTAACCCATGAATCGCGTTTTCAATCTTTGTGACATCTTCCCAACATTTTCGAAAATCACCTGGAGAATGCCTATTAGTGAAACTTTGGTCTACATGTTACGTTAGCCAGTACTTCACTTGACGTTTCACAGATGATTTCATTGGCCCGAAGACACCAACATCACAAGGTTGCAACAAGTGAGTGGCGTTTTCAAGGAGACAGTAGAGAATTATCTGGTTCTCATGGCAAAACTGCGCCGCAGCGAGGCTCAAATGCGTAGAGTGTCCATCTAAAAGAAGTATTACAGGTCTGGAAATGTGCTTTTGATGTATATACTCATTCAAATCAGTATAAAGTATTGATGTGATAGAGATTAAAATTCTAGTATGAAATGTGTCCAGTTTATAAAATTCTAGTATTGAAATGGGTCCAGTTTATCAAAAATCTTGTATTGACATGGGTCCACTTTCTCAATGTAATCGTATATAAATGGGTCTGCTTTTTCAAAAATCGTGTATCAAAATGGGTTTACTTTATCAGAGTTCCGGTATAAACATGTGTCACATTTCGAAGGTCTCAGTGAGACACTCCTACTCTAAACTTGAAAAGTTTTCCCTCCGGGACTTAAACACTGTTTACGGTCACTTAATTAAATCATACAATTCTTCCAACATCGTGTCAAACTATTAAAATGTTAGCAGTATCATATTGCAACATCTATGGTATTTGACAGCTGTTCTGGTGACTTGTCTATATTTGTTGCCATTAATCTGCTTTTCATTAACAGTATATTGGCGATACATGTAGTTCTGACTCGACTTATCCTAATACTATGAAACACCTCTATGTACAAAGACCTAGTACGAGATTAGTGTATCCTCTGTTACTTATCCTGTATTCAACACATCTAAACCGCTGCTAAAAATCCCCCTATAATTTGAATATGCAAACTGATATTGTTGATACCTATCTCATGGCCGTTAAAAGTTAAAAATCGTGTTCACATTAGAAGTGAAGACAACAATACATGAGAGGGATACAAACTCAGGTTAAGGCCACTTACGAATAGTGAACATCTGTTTTCACTTGAAATAAAAAAGCCTGATCTGTGAAACCATGGATAGACGAGTATAGCAATAATAGTCTTTTAGTCAAAATAGTGTGCTGTTGTGTTCACTGTTTCACACAAAGTATTCAGTAATGCACCATTTTGTAAGGAGGCGCTTGATCTTCTTCTGAAGAACTACTGCTTTCACCATGTTTAATATCAGTCAGCACTTTGATTTCGGAAATCAACGATGACGATGCGAAAGAGTCAGTTGCTATTAAATTACTATAATTATTAACAATGAAAGGAGTTTAAATGGGAGGACTTGTACTTGTTGACGATATTTGTTTTATTTAATGACGCGTGCTTAAAAAATCAACAGTTTTCGTTTGGCACCCAGGTTTTTGCTTAGAAATCTTTTTCATGTAATATTTCTAATTGTGTAATATATTTGCTTTCCATTCAGCCGACTCACAAAACGCTTGAATTTCATCGCGAACATAATATGCACCTGAACAACACGGGGAATATCGTGCACACAAATAATGCCGACGTTATCCAAATCGAGGAATAGTTTAAGACCCGTACGAAACCGGATCGGACTACTCTTTATTAAAAAGCGTAAAAGCCTATGTCATGAGCGTTTTTTTTCAAAATGGGGATTTTGTTAAGCTATTTTTTTTGAGAAAAAAACAACTTCTTGCGATTGGAAATGTAGCCGAATGTCCGCTATAAAATCGGGTAAAAAACCTGACTGAAGGATGGATGAACAGAGGTAGGATATTGTTACGCACCTCTAGTTAGAGGTTTACTTCTTTATCACGCAATGTTTTAGAAAATTGATACGAGTCAAAATAAACATGCAAATCTATAACTGTTTAATACAACGACTTTTCATTGCAGTGTAAAAAAACTCGAAAGCAAACGCAATTTTAGTTGATTGTAACCATTATATTACACACATAATACACAGTGTACATATTATACACATATATAAATATAAATATTTATATATTTATATATGTGTTAACAACAAAAATTATTATTTATTAAAAACTACTAAAAGTACTTTTTTAAACGATTAGCATGAGGTTTGCAAACGTTTATATTTAGATTTAACTATTAAAATTAAATAAAACTCAAGAAGGCATTGAGATCGCAATACATTGTGTATGTTGATGCATTTAATTCAGTACACACTAACGTTATTAATATATATATATATATATATATATATATATATATATATATATATATATATATATATATATATATATATATATATATATATATATATATCAATGTGTATTGTAATCGACATTTACGCTTCGACACTAACTTCAATTTTTAACCTGAGTAATTAATATATATTCTTGAGAAATTAATTAGGAACATAAAAATAAGGCAAACACATCGAATTTAAATCAGTTGTATGCTTCAAGTTTGACAAACTTAATGAACAAACATGCATGGCAATCAACGATTAAAATGTACATGACAAAACAAATATAATTAACCGAATTTTAATCAGATTTAGTTTTACCATTTTGAAAAAGTTAAAGAAAAAAATAAATGGCAAACATCGATAAAATGTTCATAACCAAACAAATATAATACATTGAATTTTAATCATTTTTTTGTAGTTTGAAATAAATGAAAAAAGCAACATACATGGCAAAAATCGATAAAATTGGACATAACCAAACACATATCATTCATCATCACTGGCCACCAGAAGCAGCTGGCCCGTATATGTGTGCACACTCTCAGGAGACGTGAGGGTGGAGATCTCTCTATGTGAATGTATCTCTCCCACAGAGAAAACAGCTTCCCTTGGATGGAACGGGTGGCTTTTGTTGTGTTTGGGTAATCATACGAAGTGAAACGCATATTATTTCAGTGGCTACTTTATTATCATTCAACGATAGAAGCGATCAATACCTAACAACTTACTAACACAGATCAGAGGTCAACATGCAGTTATGAAGAATATGGGGCGGGGCGTTGCTATACTTCATTTACAAGTAGGCGTGGCGAAGCGGCATTATCTAAATACACAACAATTATCCCCTTTTAATTTCATTGATCATACATGTAAATAAAAATGAACATACAAACACATGCGTTTACATGTAAATATCAATGTACAAAATTCTAACCATTAGAATGAATAATCAATAAAACCTTGACCATTCCAAGTTCATGACCATTTAACTAAGCATGACCTTTTATTCATTATAGCATGCAATAATAGAACATTAGTGAGCGTCCGAATTCGACACAGGTTGTTAAAACAACTGATAACCTGTCTTTCTCTCCTGCGAAATAAAGTTAATGTCTGTATGCCACTTTATAACGTAATTGGCTTAACATTTAACCATCAGTGTCATTAGTACTGCAGGCGTTCGGGCGGTCTTCTATTGCGTAATGGATAGCGTCTTTCTGGTAATCGTAAATCCGTATCATTACTACGATTATCCCGGCACTCATTTATTTCCATCGAATTCGGTGCCGGCTGAAGTTCAATGACATTTGTGTTCGCGGCATTTTAAGAAGTTAACAAGAGGGCCTGAAAGGTCCAAGGTATCCCCCGCAACATATGCTTTGTTTGAGGATGAGTGCAAATTGGACGGATGAACATAATGATAGATGGACGGACGGAGGACAATAACACAAAACTAAGACAAAGGAAGGTTCTTAAGCCTTCACAATTTATTTAGGTGAATTAATAAGTCGTGCGTTTTCCACAAAAACATTCAACGTTTACATATACCAAGTTTCAAAGAAATCCGCCAAAGCGCTTCCAAGATATGGCTCCGGACACAAAAATGCCTATAGTAAAAAGCATTTTTTCAAGATACAAAGGGCCATAAGTCTATTTTTAACAGATGGTGTACAATGCCATTTGGCGTGCATCATCCTCTTATGCATATATATACTCATACCAAGTTTAAATGAAATCCGCCAAAGCACTTCCAAGATATGGCTCCGGACACAAAAGTGCCTATAGTAAAAAGCATTTTTTCAAGATACAAAGGGCCATAAGTCTGTGTTTAACAGATGGTGAACAATGCCATTTGGCGTGCATCATCCTCTTATGCATATATATACTCATACAAAGTTTCAATGAAATCCGCCAAAGAACTTTCAAGATATGGCTCCGGACACTAAAAAGCATTTTTTCAAGATACAAAGGGCCATAAGTCTGTTTTTAACAGATGGTGTACAATGCCATTTGGCGTGCATCATCCTCTTATGCATATATATACTCATACCAAGTTTAAATGAAATCCACCAAAGAACTTCCAAGATATGGCTCCGGACACAAAAGTGCCGGACGGACGGACGGACGGACAGCCGGACCGACGGACGGACGGACGGACAACGCCAAAACAATATCCCTCCGCCTCTGGCGGGGGATAATAAGAGTGTGAAAACCGGTACATTATACCAGAATACTTCTGCATTTCCGACGCGCGAAGCTGATCAATATGGCGTTTCCATGTCATATTATTCCCGATATCTACTTTGTATAAAAGTGGACCATCTCGAGAAACTATTGACCCAGGGATCCATTTTTCCTTTGAAGTGGGTCTGAAATCTCGCGCTTAGTCACGTTGGCCTAATTCGAATTCGCGAACTTTTCTATTGTCAGCCATTGACAATTGCATTTGACCATTAGTGACTTGTGTATGTGTGTCGGGTGTCATCAAATCAATTACTGCGCAAATTACGACCGAAAAACTGTTTTGCAGGAGTTTCCCCAATCTCCACGCAGAGTTGTCGTTCCGTGCTCTCACATACACCTCTGCGAAAGGCTCAGCATGCCATATTGCCCAGAAACTGGGTAAAACCGAAAAGACGCATTCAAAGTATCTTTGATTTGGATTTTTTAGGATCAGAGGCGTACAATAATGAAATAAAAATTTTAAATTAACGATACATCGTGCAAATACTTAAGAGTTTTAATGCAACACTTTGGAACTATTTTATTGCCCATTTACGCAGATGGAATCATTCCACGCACTTCACAAATATAAACAATTGAACATAATTTTAATTGAGTGACGTTAGGCATTGCTTCGACGTATGTATGTATGTAGATTTGTTAACATCAAGAAACCATATCAATTTTGTAATAACGAATTAAGACTGGTATAAGATATCATGGTATGAGATGGTTTTCTTCAATGCAGTGAATGTAATTTAACCGTCGTGCAAGAGATTGTCTAGTATACTGTTACCTTCACGATGAACGCTTGGAATGATGATGACATGAATGAGACGCTTTCATAAAAATAGTCCGTTTCGAACGCGCTCTGGCATTCTTTTGACCAGGCGAATTTTCGCTTTTTCTCGAGAAACGCGTTCATGGGCTTTGTTACGGTCGCGAGATCTGGCAGAAAACGATGGTCATAATTGAATACCCCGAGATATGCCCTAAGTGATGTAACATCACATGGAGGTGGTGTATTCAATACCGCCTCTACTTTATCCTGACACTTCCATAAACCTTGTTTGTCAATATCATGACCACAGAATGTAATCCTTGGCACGAATAACTCACACTTGTCCTTATTTACTTTAATTCAATATTACTGTAACCTACACAACACCTTTTGTAAGTAATCCAAATGCACATTATCACTTTCACCAGTAATCACCATATCATCCAGCATGCACTGCACCCCAGGGATTCCTTGAAGAAAGTTGTCCATTGTGCGTTGCCATATAGCTGGAGCAGAAGAAACCCCATATAGCATCCGGTTGTAACGGTACAATCCTCGGTGGGTGTTGATCGTTAGCAACTCCTTGGTTTCGTCCTCGCATTCTAGTTGTAGGTACGCTTGTCGTTTATCAAGCTTGCTGTATTTTCGCCCATTTGACAGATTGGCGAAAATGTCCTCGATTCTTGGGAGAGGATATCTATCAACCTTGATTGATTGATTTACGATAACCTTAAAATCACCGCATATTCTCACATCACCGTTTCCTTTTACGACAGGAACGATCGGTGTCGCCCATTGACTGGTGTCCACTTTCGAGATGATTCCTTGACTCTCGAGGCTGTCCAGTTCTTTCTCTATTTTTGGCTTAATAGAGTATGGTACCGGCCTAGCCTTTATGAATTTAAGCTGGGCGTTTTCATTCAGGGTCAGCCTTGCCTTAATTCCATTCACCTTTCCTATACCGTCACTGAACACGTCTTAATGTTTGTCGAGTATAGAATTTAGACGTTCCTTCAGGCCTTCCGTTGTCACAGAGTTCTCTTTAAAAAGTTTATCCCAGTTAAGTTTGATGTGACTCAGCCAGTCCCTTCCGAACAGTGCAGGCCCATCACCTTTTACGACGCAAAGTCGCATTGTTCGCGATTGTCCATTATAACTGACATGCACCATAACTGTCCCTTGTTGCTCTATGACATCGCCTGAATATGTCTTCAGTATGGAAAAAGCAGGATCGAGCTTCATTTTTCCGAATCGTTTTCGGAAATCCTTGTTTGATATGAGGGTAACTGCTGATCCTGTATCAAGCTCCATGGATACCTCAACATCGTTAATCTTCGGCTTAGCGATGAATTTCCCGTTGTCTCCTTTGTTCACAGTGTTGATCACTGAAACGTTTTCCTCCATACACTGCACCGACTAAAGTTTCCTACATATAGCTTTTATATGTCCCTTTGCTTTACAGTGATGACACACTGCATCCTTCAGTCTGCAATTTTCGGAGGGGTGGTTAGTTTTCCCACAATTGATGCACTTGCTGCTCTTTGGCATGTTTGTGATGCTTTCATTTCTTGGGTTTTGTTGAATGTCCAACTCGATTGACAGGCACATCGGCGGCTGCCGATAACTGTAACTCGGCGGCGTTCTTATGTGCAGCTTCCATGGCAAGCGCTATTTCTATGGCATTTTGCAGTGTCAAATCAGCGATTGACAATAATCTTCGCTGTGCTCCTGCATCTTTAAGTCCACAAACGAACCTGTCCCTTAAAGAATCGTTCAAGTTCGATCCGAACTCTCAGAATTCTGCCAACTTCCGAAGTGAAGTTATGTAACAACTCACACGTTCGCCAACTGCTATTGCCCTTTTGTGAAATCGGAATCGTTCCGCGATTATTAACGGTTTCGGGCACAAATGAGTTTGTAAAAGCTGACAAAGGTGTTCATACAATTTCTCGGACGGCTTCGCTGGCACGGTAAGGTTCCTTAACAACCCGTACGTCTTTTCACCGAGGAGTGTTAAACGTCCTGCCACTTTTCGTTCATTATCGATGTCATTGACCATAAAGCACTGTTCAAGTCGTTCCTGGTAGGAAGTCCATGTTTCGACATTGCTGTCATATGCGTTAATGTTCCCAAACAGGCCCGTTGCCATTTTGTGTTTATATCCAGAATTTACGCACAATCTTATTAAACGGATAAAATTCTCGAAATATAATCCACAAAGTTTTATCCTCGTCGCCAGTGTGTTGTGTTTGGGTAAACAAACGAAGTGAAACGCATATAATTTAAGTGGCTACTTTATTATCATTCAACGATAGAAGCGATCAATGCCTACCAACTAACTAACACAGATCAAAGGTCATCATGCAGTTATGAAGAACATGGGGCGGGGCGTTGCTATGCTTCATTTACAAGTAGGCGAGGCGTAGCGGCATTATCTAAATACACAACAGCTTTCCTATGATCACGTTGCATTTTCCCTTCGGACATCGGCTTGAGTTAGATGTCGGATGCCTCCGTGTACAGTTCGAGGACAATCTCGGGATATGTCTGATGGTGAAAAGAAACATTAGCCTATCCAAATCTTAAATGGTATACTAAAATGTTCCTTCATTTAACTACATTTCAAACAGCGTTGACCGTATTTATCCGTGATCTTAGAAAACACACATTTGATTTGCCACTTTAAATACTGACAAGGTTATTTAGTACTTACTTATTTGGTATGATAATTAATTTCGATGTTTTGTATTTTTGTTATTATATGTTTGAGCCTGTGTATGGTTTTTATTTTCAGCTGCTGTTGAGTTTGAGGTACTATGCTATAGGAGCGTTTAATAGTGAAATTGTTGACACTCACAGTATTAGCTGGAGCTCCATATCCTGAGTCAACAATAATCTATATATTTTAAGTATTATAAATTTTAATAAAAACATACACAATTAAAATAATACTCTGAATTTAATTCTGCTCTATTATACTCAACAAACTTGTTAACACAGTTCAGTTTTAATCCAATAATAAACACCAAGCTGTATCTATAATGACAGTTTGTCTTGCTATATCATGCAGAAAGACAAGTTTTTTTTTACCTTATGACAAGTGATCTTGCTACCACAAAACCAATCGATAAAAAAATGTGATTGCTTTGTATAATTTCATTACTATCCACAGTGCCACTATTCTAATTGACTATTTCAAACAAATCAATCGAGATTCATCTGCTTTTATTAGAGGCACTATACGTTATAAGCAATCTTACCACATTTTCCCATCAGAAAGTAGTCGTTCAACATCCTGACAACCGAACGTATAGGTGTTTGGTGTAGGATGGCAGAACGTTCTGCATTCTACACGTCCGTTGGAACTTTTTTGCAAGTGTCTATGCTAGAATTAGCATGTTAATTATCTTTAATTATTTTGCTTAGCCACATATCATTTAACAATATTCTGTATTTTGATCAATCAGTTAAATAAGCTATGTTTGATAATACACATGGATGTTACAAGGCATATAAAGGTATCAACAGCAGTGTATTAAATAGGTTGCATTTTTATCAGCTTGTTAGTGAAATTCAATGTCACACTGTCAATATGATGTTTCGGGGTGCGTTCTCAATTTGTTATTTTGATTCAATAAAGTCCAGTATTTTTCACACTCTGTTCATATTTTTCCTCGGATATTTCGTAGAAAAGTAAATTATCGCACATGCTTGGGCTTTTAAGAACTTTAACTTCTTGCGACATGACAAGTTATCGCCTTTCAATCGTCCAGCTAGCAAGTCAATCTTCTTTTGTTTTTTTATTTTATTTCTCCAGCAAAGGACTGTCATTTTTTGAGACACATTTTTCTCAATGCACTTAGCGCCGCAAAGGTGTTAAACATGTTGAACTGCTTTTTAATTAACTGTGGTAAACATCTTTCGCAATTTATTGGTTAGTTTTTAATTTTAATTTTAAAGCAACAACCAAAGAGTTATTAAAAGCGACGAAAGTATCTAGTGACGCTTTCAAAATTGACAAGAAAATAATTTGTAGATGTTATTAAAAAGTGTGTCACAAATGTTAGTCGAGGTCGTTCCATTTAATTGTATATTACTTTGTGTTGCTTTTGAAGATTTTTGTTTTATAAGAGGTATCTTAGGTAGAATAATTAAAAGCTGATGGTGCAGCAGAATAATCATAATTATTAATTGATATTTATTATTTACAAGATGAACAATTTTCCAAATCTATGACGCATAACATTGTTTGTTTTCATTTTGTTAATAAGGTTGTTAGTTGAAAAAAAAAGTTTAATTCCTAACGATTTTTCGAATTTTGAATGTCGCAATAAATAAAGTAAAGGTCAGTAATATATAATGATATGTTCATGGTTGTAAAACTAAGAGATTATTCTATCACAAAAAAAAAGAATTCTTATCAATATCATTTTACATTACGCATTTCCGCAGTGGTATACGTTGTGTATACTTTTTTAAGCACAACACCTATTAATAAGTGTTACGGCAAATAAGCAACGATGAATCAAAACTCATTGCGTAAATGTTAAGTTAGGCCGTATTGTATACTTCGGATATTGTTACGTATATCAAATAGAATAATAGCGATACAAAGCAAATAGTTTTTGTCCATCAATATATTTAAAATTCTCAAGCAATACATTAAGTCCGGCTTTCATCAAAAACAAATTTTTGAAAATAGACTCTTATTATCAAACACTTGTGATCAGCATTATACTAGCACTTGGAAACTATACAATTGCTTACAAATAACATAAAGTGAAGTTTCATTTGCATATGCAGGAGAGAAACCTTATTATACAATGCGGTCCTTTCTTCATTGTAAACCAATTGCCAAACAACCCACAACAATTTATAGATAAGACGCACACGTATTGAAAACACGTGTGAACATGAAGGAAAATGCGGACTGCGCATAGGAACGGTCGATGCAATAAGCACTGGGGTTTAAACCGGCTTCTATGGGCTCAAACCTTACAATTAACTCATGATTGATTGCAAAACATTAAATTGCAAAATACAATTGACCTTAATCGCATCGCGAATCAAATTTAATACTCATAACAAATACATTATTTCAAGTAAATAACCCTTTAACTACCATAAAGAGCAGAGCACATGAAATAGAACTGTATGATGCTCGATGCAATGAATCCGAATCGTGTATTAAGCTAAATCTCACCTTTACAAAAATAGCTTGAGAGACACATCGACATAAAGTTAAATATTCGGATCATCGCCGTTGAATTCAAGAAGAACCCGCAAGGTTCTTGTAGAAGATCCAATTACGAAACGTGGCTGTGAATGTATAAATTAAGTCTCATAAAATATTGCAGTTAAGGATCCTTAAACACTGCCCAATACAATTATGCTATATAAACACTTCCAACAACAAAAAGTGTCATTCGAATGTTAGTTACAATACAAATACCCTAAAACAAGTCACATGGGTGTAAAAATTATAGAATACAATCATTTTTGCCACATTTTTATCAAATTGAATATGTTGTCTTGGTTAGTTTTACGGATGATCTCGACTCAGGCTTCGATTCATTCGGTTTGCGTTAATTTGTACTATTTATGCAAGCTATTTTTATTTATTATCACGGTACTATAAGAATTATATTGCGCAGGTATTTTACTATCAGGTACAGGCGAATACATAACACCATTTAAATTACATATGCAAAGAGATACAGTAAACGTTCTTTGAAGTAATAAACTTATGAAAGATAATTCAATAATTGAAATCGAAGGAATGGCCATTGAAAGTTAACCAGTATATGTGACATATTTTACAAACTCCAGTATAGATAACGGGCAACTACGTCATGCTTCCGACGCTGCCCGAGGCAAATCTCGCGTTCGCCGGTACATGTTCTTATAAAATCGCGTGAAATTTAAATGGAATATATTGCAACAAAAAATATAAACGGGCATTTTGTATATTGTTAAGTCAATATTACCAGACCACATCTAGCGTTGAAATGTGGGCTATTGCTAGAGGAAAAACTGTTGTTTTGTTATTAGTAAACTTTATTTTACGAAGTATTCGTTGATTTTGAGCATTGTATTAATGTGCAGAATATTGAACAGCGAGTCTGAAAAAGACTGTCTGAAAATAATTACAAGCATTCTTGATCTGACATCACTGACCACTGTCGTGTGCGTTAACATCGATCACGTGGTTTCGATGAAGCTCAAATGTTTTCCCGTATATCCCACAATCTGAAATTCATCACTGCACTTATTACAAGTACGTATGAATACCGATTTCTTAAACAATTAGGAAGTGCAAGTTATTATCAAAGAAAACGTAAGTTGTACGGTTTCAGCTCATTGTATTCCATTTGAAGAACCAAACACGCATTTGGACCTTCGTTTATAACTTAGAAGCGGCAAATACACACAAAATGCTTGACATTCTCTATGGCCCTCGGCCGTCATAGTTTCAAATGAATTGTCACAATGTTCATCATCATGCCTTTTATTATCTGAAACTTCACACCCAGTCCTTGTGCGCTGACGGCGTGTAATTAAGACACTGTGGTCAAAAAGCAAAACTTGGAATCTTAAAAATCTTCAATACAAAAAAAATCATATTAAAAAATAAACATCACACGTTTTCACTTAACCTACTACTACCGAGGAATACAAACATGCTCCATGAAATAATATTTGTAACCGGAGTGTTTACAAATCGCGTATTTTTCAATTTTCATAGTGATAGATTTACATAGTATATAGAAAGGTACTTCCTAAAACATTCGTAATTTTTGGAAATTGCGACAAAGGAAGGATTACATATGTTTAATGATTTAACATACTTCTTTTGGTTTGCAATTAGTACGGTGGGCAGTACTTAACTGCTTGTTATTTTCTCAATAGTTTGGACAATTTTTGTGCAGATAACTCTTTCACTTGTATACTTAAGAAAGCAATCACATTATTATAAATGAACACATTTTTTATTTTGTTAAATAAAGCATTAACATTTGCAGAATCATTTAGATAAAATATTCATAGCTCACTATTCCTTAACTGAAAGGAAAACTATATGCAGCGGTGATAACAAAACACATTCCTGTATTGTATTCCGTAATATATACATTTATGCTCACACAATACATATTTATGCCGTGCCAATTGAAAATCACTGAAATCCCTATCAGATTGGCAATGTCGTTGCTACTGTTTAAGTCGCCGTCGAAACGGACCTGTATGTCATCGGGGCTGTTATTCTGAAATTATCAACTCGCTTCTAAATTGCGTCGACGGTGGAGAAGTAGAAATGAGAGTCACTTTTGTCAACGGATACTCCAAAACAAAAACGTATTTTTAAATGATTATTTAAAACGTGCTGTGAACTCCAATCACTGACATAAATAATTACCTCAATCAGGTTCGCCGTGTGAATATGTAGTCCGCTTATACCCCCAATACACCGACTCCGTTCGAAGTACGTTCTGAAAAATGTGGCTAAACGGGCTCGAACTGTGTGACAACGGAGTGATCGTAGTAGCAACGTGTTACGAACTGTCTTCGAACTTTGTGGACGCCCTGGAACGGGGTTGAACGGGAGAGGTGTTTTAAAACTTTGAGCCCACTAAAAATAATTTTATCCGATCATCCCGTTCTACAATTAAATGTAGTAACAACGTACTGGAAATGGAATGAACGTACTAAGAACGGATAGTTCGTATTAAGGTCGAGTTAGGAACGTGCCAGAACGTAGTGCGATCGGACCGAAATTACCTGTACGATGCCACACAGATCAAGTTCGTTTCTGGTCCGTCAAATCCGTTTTCAGACAGACCGACCCCGTTAGAACTACGTCTCAAGTACGATCTTGTTTCGTGAAAATAAATAGAAAAATAAAAGATAAGTTCTTACAACGTTTGCAACACGTTCTTCGAGTTCTCAGTACGTTCTTAGTACGTTGTACTCGTTTTAAGGAGTTCGCAGTAGGTTCCAAGTACGGTGTACTCGTTTAATGCAGTTGTTACAATGTTCAAACCGTAAATACAATACGTTCAGACAGTGTGCATATAAATAGAGGTCGTTGTCTCAAAATTCATCATTTGTGATATTAAGTTGAAACATGGTAAATCTTGGAGCTCTTAATTTTGTAAATGTTGGCTTCGTGCAATTTATGCTAGAAGCAGAGCAGGCATATACTGTTTTATTTGGCCGAGAAAGAAGGCGGAGACGACACAGAACTTGTTGGGTGAGAAATTTGGCGGAATTATTTCTTGGAGGCATTACAAATGTACGTCTGGTCGATTCAAAGCGTGAAACATAAATGAGAACTGGCAGGAACGTAGTCGGTTTTATAATCGCCGTGCAGAAAATGGCTGCAACTACGTCCTAAACGTACTAAGAACGTAGTAAGACGGAGTGAGAACGGCCTTTGAACGAGTTACCACTGCACAACGAATAAAGAAGAACTGCGTACGAACGTAATCGAACTGGCTGAGGACGGGCTCGGTCTGACTGGAAACGGTATACCAACGGGGACAATGGGGAAATTGACCCGATTTGAACTGGATAAAGACGGACTAGCAACGGGATAGGACGCGATAGGAACGAGCTGCACGTAGCGCGAACTGTGTATGAACGTCATTTAGTCATATTGCAGATTTTCTGTTGACCAAAACTACACGTTCAAGGAAGTTCACACCCCGTTCTGCATTTTCTTCAAAACGTGGTCAAACTGTCTAAGAACGTGTTTGGTGAATGGGGCCCTTTATCGACTGGTAAAACGCTGGTCCAATCCCCACTGTGGGAGCGTTCTTTAGATTTCCCATTAAAGCACTGGCAACGGACTGAAGAGCGTTTTCATAAGTCTAAGGCTTTCAATGCAATTGAGCTTAAATAAATAGTTTTAAGCAAATAATGTTCGGCAAATTTCACATAGGCTATAAATGCCGATTTTATCAGAACATATTAAGGTTTAATTAAGCAATAATATAATGCCCATCAAACGCACCTGCGTGGCACATGCAAGTTGCTAAATTAAAACCACGTGGTAAGTTTTTCATTGTCGCTTATATTTATTATTTAATACATAGAGGCTATTTGTCGGATATGGTGGATCATAGATTTTTATTCCCAAATGATCATAGAAACTATATTTTGAATAATTATGATCACGAGTAAATTTAAAGCAATATTCAGCATAATCCATCAAGTTTTCTTTTTATTTTATGCTTACAAATAATGATTTTTGTATGTTTTGCAATGCCGGTCATTCTAATGCCCTGTTTCGAATTTATTTATACATTTATTACATTTATTTTTAAGGGAGCTAATCCTTATGTTTATATAACATTTATTGCGGAGTAGTCACCCTTGTTAAAATTGGGGGTCACAATGTTGAACCAACCATATTCAAAAATAGATCCGGTAAAACAATGGAAATAATCGATACTTTTCACTTCAAATTTTCATTGTTTGAAACAGTGAATTATCAATTTTAATTCACTGATTTTTCGATATAAACAACCGGAAAGCAAGCAAATAATTGTATGTACATTGTTTATAGCAACATAATAAGACAATATAATTTAAGTTCATACGCGCGACGTAGAAAACAAAAAAAATCTGTTAAAAACGAAAAATACTTTTTTCTCGCCTATTTGGATCGAAAACTAGACAAAACATGAAAGAAATTTAACTTGCATGAAAGATTTTGTACCAAATTTTTACCGATGCACCGCATCAGAGCTATTATTATTACAACAAAATAGTGTACACTCTATAGAGAATTTTCATTTCCCATTCTTCTCAAGACTTTGCCAAACATTTGTGCGAACGGCTAAGGCTAATCTGAGACGGCACTTGACGCAAATGCATTAAACCCTTTTTTCACAGAGCACGGTTTAAATATATTTTATGAAAACGTTGATACCTGTGGAACTATTTCAAAGGTCCTGAAGATTTGATAAAATTTAAAGGAAAGTATGAATAATATAATTGGATATTTGGCTGAATCCATAGATCATGCAGAATTTAGGGAAAATGTGAAAGAAATGAGTTTGCAGTCTTGTTTTTGATCATATTAGTGATTAAAAGTGCACAATTTAGTTCTATTCAAACTACTACTGGAAATTTAGTTGACTGTTATGTATTCACGTTTTCTAGCTATACCCATCTGTTGACGTTCTTGACACCATCAATATACGCTTTTTTTTGTATCTAGCTATACGCTTATGTATTGTCTTTATCAAACTTAGGACGGTATAAAGCCTGAAAAATTATTTACGGATGTATCAACTGTTCTTATACATGTGTTCTAACATATACATATATCATATAATTAGTATGAAGATAGATTCGGAAATAATTTAATTCCATTTTTATGGTGATATGTTAAAATATATCATACTGCTTTTAAAAATGTCGCGAACTGGCCAAAGTTGATATAACTTTAATATTTTCCCGGCTACAATAAACGCTACCAATATCTTTATAATAAAATCCACAGATTAGTAATTGAGCACAGTAAAGCCAATATTTATTTGAGGAATGTTGCAGCTAAATAAAATTGATATGCCGGAATTTCAAACATTACGAAATAGACAACAATGACAGGACAAGACTGTGTATACACCATAGATAAGAAACGCAAAATTGTGTTATTGGCATCGCACTTAAGTACGGCAACTAGTATGTAATACGTTTTTTTTCGCTTATGGGAGAAGTTATTTTACGGATCAATGAATATATTTTTGTTGTCAGAATATCTTGCATAGTCGTGTTTTTTTCTGTGTAAATTAGTGTAAATAATTACTGCATTTGTGCCTATTACATTTACTACAACATTTATTGCCAATAATGCAAAGCTAATTGTTTTAAATAATAACTGATCACAGGGGAAAGATCACAGGGACTGGGTAAATACGCGAACCGGTGAAACTTTCTGATTTTGTATAACAATGAAATTATTCTCTGTTTGATAAATACGGTATAGAATGGTGTTATACAAATTATTTAGAAGAGAGATCATGATATGGTTTAGCGCGAAAATTGCACGGGTTTTGTGTTTAAGATTTAGATTTAGCACGAGTTTTTCGTGTTTGGGTATATATGATTTTCAAATCTATTGAGTTGCCACTCGAGGGTGTATTTTACAGGCGAAAGTAATGGAAAAGGAAAACGAAGGGGTGATAACCCCGCCCGCCCTTAATGGACATGTGTATATCTAAATAATTTGTTACATTATTTTTACTTTTATAATTTTGCAATAATTAAGTCGATATTAAGTTTATTTTCAGTTCGTTTTTTAGTCCATGTGTGATGGGATCTAAACACGAACTCATTTCTTCAGCAAGAAAGTCGATGAGTGTATTTAAATTTAATTTTGAAGCAGCTAAGTTTTCTTGATTAGTTTGTTTCATCTTTTGCTTCATATTGTGTTTTAATGTGAATTTTCAAGTTATGTGTTTCATATTTGAGAATTTCACTTCCTGGAGATAGGACTTCCTGCATATTTATTGAAATCTTGGTATGGTAAAATGTCAGTGTTATCATTTTTTGTTTTCTTACGTAATAAACGTTTAATTTAAAAAGGTATTCTTAATTTTACGAGTACTTAATTTTTTCGTTTCGATGTGACTGGTGTTATGTTGAAGTCGGTTTAATGTAGCTTTATCGTCATTTGCATATATATATATATATATATTTATATATATATATATATATATATATATATATATATATATATATATATATATATATATATATATATATATATATATATATATATATATTTATATATATATATATATATATATATATATATATATATATATATATATATATATATATATTACAACGGAATACTTATGATTTATCAACATTATTTTTAAATGTTTATGGATTTTATGGCTAGAGTGATTTGTTTGTTTCTTGTTGATGTCCGGGTTGTGTACGGGATGCTTTTGGTGTTTGTTTGTTATGTTAATTTGCGCAATGAAATTAATGACGTTTATTTACATGTTTTACTAAAGAACACACAATTTTTATAGTAAATAATAGCTGCTTATTTGTAGATTTCTCTTAAATTAGAGGTTTCGGGAGGTGATGAAGTCACCTAGACACCGGTCTTGAGCCATGGGTCCTCATACGTCCCCCTGCCATTAAAAGAAAAAATAAAGACAAGAAAAATGGCAGTAGGGTTGCGTATCCCGCTAGCGGTTTTACCTGAATCGTGTTTTACTACCTATTATTGTATGGGGTGAACGTGAAGTCATGTACACTTCTCTTGATTGGTGGTGGTGGATGAATCTTGCAGATAATAGCAGCTTCTTTAAACAAATTAATGTTTCACATTTGTACATTTATAATATTTTAGCAACTTAACGTGATCGATTCGCATTGAGGACACTTTAGGCATCGGCGGGGATCAGTTTAGTCAAACAGTAACTCTTGATTTTAGGTCTATGCTTGCCGTCGAATTGTTATGAATAAATGTGTACTTTTTTACATGCCACACATGTGCACGTTAAGTATTTATAATTACATGCCTTACATCATTTAAATAGTATCGTTTCAGTTCTTTAGACATCTAAACAAAGATATTATACCGTTTACAGTCGTCTCGAGACTCTAAACTGAGCGGTGACACATGGAACACATACGAGCGTCAGAAGAATTGTTTTTTGCATTTATATGTCGAAAGTCCTGTCAAATACAAGCACTCACTCATATTTGTCTTTGGGTTATTATTTGTATGATAATGATATTGATGTTGAAAGGATGATGATGATATGGATGATAATGATGATGAGTAGTTCATAGTATTTCAGGATAGAGAATAATAAATTTACTCATTACTATGAATAACCATAATTTCTTCCAATATCCTAGCAACCACCTAGTTACTAATAAAGGCGCTATAGAACGCGAAGCGCGACATGTATTATAAATTGTAATAATGAGTATTGATAAATGTAGCAGTCGCTTATCAATGAGGAGCACCATCACAGCACCCCAGTCTCATAACTATCAAGTCCTCCTACAGGTTTTTTTGTTTAAGAACCACATATAGAAGGCCGCAGGCCTGACCCGTATCTTGCCAGTGGTATGGACCCTTTGGTATGGGCCTTCAACACCGCTCACTAGCCAGCGTTAAAACTTCCGGGTTTACATTTAAACCGACTATTAATAGCTTATAAATATCTTTGTTAGAATTTGATTTTTCAAGCGGTTCCGTAGTGAAGTGGTTACACGCTCGCTTCACATGTGAGAGGCCCAAGGTTCGAGCCCAGTAGATTCAAATTATTTTATTTGTTTTCTATGTTTACTTTTTGTTTTGATGTAGACATTTTAGTTTAAATTAATATGCTGTTTCATTGTAACCATTTTTTGTTATTATTATGCCCATGAAATATATGTGTGAGAGTGTGGGGGGGGGGGGTTCGTAAACACATTAAAACTTTTACAGTGTTTTCATATCAATGAGTACTCGACCCCTATCGTAAATGAGCAACGTAAGAATAAGTTCAGAATCATCTCCCCTTAAAGTTGAGAAAAATATGAAATTACGCTTACAAGATGAAGCAGATTTTATAAAACCTACCTAGTTCTGTTCAATTCATGAAAACTGCATACGGATGCCAGTAAAAAAGGAAACCAATGTAAAATGAACTATGAAATATTTGGGGGTTACAACACACAATCATAGATAATGGTTATTTGGGGGTTATAACACAACATCATAGATAATGATTTTTTGGGGGTTATAACACAAATTCATAGATAATGGTTATACAAGTATCTTGTTCTATTTTGTTTAAAATAATCGGCCAATATATTAATATTTACAGTAGAAAAAAATCGTTTCATGTAACTTCATTGAGTGCCTTTTTCACTGACATTCCCGACGCCCTTTGATGCTTTGCATCAATACTTATTTTGTTTACGTTTTGTTTTGTCTTTTTCTGTTTTCGTATGGTGTTTAGAAAAGTTAGTGCTTTTCTATCTTCAAGAATTATTACCAATTAAGTTGATTTTCCGGAATTTCAAAATTGACGAAATGAACAACAATGATAGGACAAGTCTGTTTAAATAACATAGATTAGAAACGCAAAAGTGTTATTTACGTTTTGTTTTGTCTTTTTTTCTGTTTGTGTGTTTGGTTTAGAAAAGTTACTCTTTTGTTCAATTACTATTACTGACACGTTTTATTTCTTTCAAAGTTAATGGAAGTTGCCAAAGCAAGGCGACTTTTTTTTTTATCAAAAACAATATTTTGCAATTAAATGTCATTTAATTTCTTTATTTGACATGATACAAATACGTTTATTTAAACCCAAATAATGTAGCATGAAAGCCACTGTAGTTGGTTATGTGTGAGTTTATATTCTCGTTGTAAGTATTGGCGTTTTCATGTCCTGTTGTTCAAGATACCGACTTTAATGTATCTCACTCTGCATAAATTCGGTTTGTGTGATTTAAAAAAGTCTTTATGCTTAGTTTTATTGTTTTGTCCGTTGAAAAGATCGTTTAGAATATAAACGATTCCAAAAACTATTTGCAAAGTATATGTTCCGGTCGCAACTAATAAATCAAAAAGGTTTTCCATTAATTCGAAAAAAGAGTTAAATCACTCTTATATTTCGCTGCTTTGACGCCGACACATGCCAACTAATTGATGTTTGTTCATTTATTTGCAGATATTAAGGTTTCGAAAAAAAATAATTGGAATTCCGCAAAAAATAAATAAATATGTTTTATATCCTCGCTACGAGTAAGGATATTGAGCCTAGCAACCTTGCAAAATGATGCATGCTTATTTGGTTTTAATTAAAAAAAATACACTCATTTATCGTTGTTATTGATATATTTATAAGTTTAAGTGCGGCATCTTTATGTTTCTTATTCCATGGTCTCAATTAATCAATATGTCTAGACTGTGTATTTAATTACGGTAAGTTGCTAAATGGGGTATACATTCTACTATGCCGGGCGTGAAATGATCATAGCGAAGGCAATATGGCCCTAATAAGATCGGTAATATCAGGGCAATAACGCCGTATTCGGCACCGAATGGTTATCTATGTCAAAGTCCGGAAAAAAATACTTAAAACACTACAGTTACAAATACAAAATAATTATTTTTGAACTTATTGTGTTCATCATTTTAGGATTATTTAAATTTAATTTAAAAATATGATATAATTCTTCGTTGGATTTTATTTCGCCCATGACACCACGGCTGCTGACATTTGATTGCCAATTAAAAATGCGTAAAAAGAGCAGGTGGTTTGCAAACACAAAATCAATGTGTTACCGATTACCAACGTTGTTCTGCTGTTGAATTAATGCACATTACAGTTACGGTACTTTTAATTCTAATTTTCTAAACATAAACAAAATATTCTATTATCAATTGTTGCTTATGAATTACGACGTTTTAAAATGGTATGAATATGATGTATCAAGAATTTCTGTGACTTATTGTGGGGTTGACTTTCAGTTTGAATGCTTTATATTAAGTTGTTGGACAGTTTTCGGATGTTGATGTGGAAGCTGTGACTGGAGCAATTGCCAGAGGCAAGTTCTATCTTGTCAAGTTTTAGTAAGAGCCAGCTTTATTAACCTTTTACCTCGGAATACCGGATGTAAGACTTACTTAAATACGTTTTTTTCCATGCGCATCAATTAAAACTCATTTACAAGAGGGTTATATTGATTAGAGTTTCAACGTTTCATCATATTACATCATGCAAAACATATTTTCGTGTTTGAAAATTTGAAGTCAATGATTCGTCATTTTGTGAAGTGCTTGTTGACCTTGCAATTGATTGCTTCTCAGTACAAACAATCATATAAAGCGTCGGTATGAAACATAAAAAGCGATAATTAAATTCATGAAAACAGCATTGTGTGAATTTACTTTTTATTAGAGGTCTAGGAACAGTAATTTCAGATATAACTCGTATTGCTGCCGTGGATTTTAAAACGGCTTTGAAGTTCTCCACTTATGTGAAGCCATTAGTGCCCAATTCTGCTGAAGCCCAGAAAGTAGCTTGCATCTTTGTTTACGCTCAATGCAACATGTCTGTATATGGTGGTGATGTCTATAGTGTCTCCATTGCAACATATATTATTTCCACGTAAGATTGCAAATACTAGTACATTCAGTTTTTGTGGTTAACAGCGGCTGTATTCATGGGTTGCCATATTACTTTATTTCTTTGAGTGACCTTAAGATTGTATTATTAATGTTATACTATATCAATATTCAGTCAAGTTTAGCCACTTTTCGTCATATATCAGAGTTTATAACTGTCAATAAGCAGCTTGAAACCCCAAGTAGACGTGATATACAAATTTATACTGAAATCAATTGCGTGTTTATTAATGGGAGGGGGGTAGGTACACTAAAAATGTAATTTCTTGAGATAGAAAAGATAAAACTTTTTAAAATGCATTGAATATATAGAAACTATGTTGCATTAAATAAATATATGCAATATATAGACATTTAATTCCATTAAAAGTGACATAAAATATAATTAAAGTATTTTTGGCACTAAATGATTTCTTGTCGTTTGTGCCATTGTATCCACTTGAGTGCACATATGTTTGGAGATCAAAGGAGACGCAATTCGCTTTCTAGGAAAGTATTTGCACGCTGTATCAACTAGCACAATCCAGTTGAGTACATTTATTCAGCTCAATGTCAAAATATACGTATATCCAATTAAAAAGTAAACATTTTGGACATAGTGTCAAATCTCTGAGAACGCCAAACCGAATCAAAGGGTAGCTGTGTCCAACCAACTATCGAAAGTTAACCGGCTAGTAAAACAGTTTTTTAAATTGTGCAATAAGTTGTGAGATACAATGTACAATATGAAGATAATTAAAAATTGTGTTTCTTGAAAAGTACGCATCAGGCTCCCATTACTCACTACACGAATGGCACCAATAAATATGTCATGACGAACAAAAAGGAGGGGCCATTTAAATAGCAAAGCGATGTGAGAAAGAGAATACAGAATAGTAGTTTATATTCATTTTAATTTCAGATAAATAAAAGCAATGTTCAAGAACAGTGTTTTGGTTGTTTACAATAACATCTGTTAAAAATAGCTAAATATACTGAATCCGTGGATAATTGCTTATTATGCTCCTAAGAATGTGTATCAAAATCGTCTGGTAGTGATAAAAAAGCTCATAGACATTCACTTATTATCACTTTTAGATAAAATAACAATACAAGAATGGTGTTGGTTATGTCAACGTTTCAGGAGAGAATACTTCGTTATAATTATATTTGTTTTGTAAATTGTTATGTGACGTTGATACTTCGCAACCTTTAATAATAAAAAAAGGCCATGTTTCTGTCATCTCTGCTCGTTTCCTTGGCATCTTATTGTCGACCAGTGTTGTTTCTGGTTGTGTTGCCTCGAGCTTTCCATTTCGGTCACGCAATAAAGTGATACAGATTCACGAGCCTAATTTACTTCAAGTGATATTTTTATCAGTTCAAAGACATGGCACAATACTAGCGACATCCTTAACAGCATGTGGTGTGATTTAACGTTTTATTGATGTACGCATATGCGAAGCTTTCCGCAAGAGGATTCGACAAACATGGTCTAATAACTTAAACGTCTTAAATGAAAACTCAGTGTCGTATCATGTAGGAATAATAGTAAATAGACGCACAGAATATTCATCTTTCGTTCCTGATACACCTCGCATAAATTATGTATATTGGCTTTTTCGTCAACATTCACTTTTTTGTAAAGTAACACGAAGAAAATTTAGTCCGTTGAATAAAATCTTAAAACGTAGAAAAGACTATTTAAGCGAAAATATATCTTAAAATCAATACAAATAAAAACCATACTGTATGTTTCTCTATTTCACAGGAACAGCAGGTTTAAATCGTCACATTGATGGTTCCGACTTTCTTTCACAACATCTTTGATTAATGGACTTTACAAGTAAGATATGCATTCGGTGCTGCAATCTTTTTTATTCAGCAATGCAAGTCATACACAAATTTATCATATGATTTTATTGCACAAAAAGATAATATGTCTATGAGAAAAAATACAATTCAGCAGTTAAACAAGCGTGTGTCATTCATAGTTTACACATATAACACGTCCTTATCATTTACAACGATCACATACGCGAGAAGAAAAATGTCGAATTCCTTTTGTTGTGCACGTCAAATAAAGCCTGATGAAAATCAAACTCGACATCTAGCTTTTGAGCTTTAATCATAGCGTTTTGCATTCCGCTACATTTTATGATATGATACAATTTTTCTTTCGTGCGTTTTCTTTAATATTTTATAATTTAAATTTATTTTGTATTTCTATTTATTATGTGTTGTTAATTGAGTTAAATGACTGATGTTAGTCTGTGAAATTTATCTTTGTGTTATCTTTGGTTACCTTGCTTATAACAAGGCATTCAATTCTGGATAGATTCAAGAAACTCAGGAGATGGAATTTCTTGCTTTTAAGCACTACCTTCATAATAGACCACCAACTACACACATACAATGATTAAAACTGGGATCACATTTAACATTTAAAGGCATCAGTATAATATTTGTTTTGTGCGTATTACGTTTTGCATTCTACAACATATTCACATGAAAACAATCAGTGTCAACTGATTCGTATATCGGATGGTAAGGAATATAGCCCTGTTAGAATCCTCATGTATTTTTGTGTTAAACACAGTTGCTATTGATACTTAAGTATAAAGCTCATAATTCCTGATTCAATCTGGAAAAGGTTGTCATGTAATTAGGAGATATGTTTAATAATTTTGGCCAACGTTCATAGACATTATATAGTCGAATAATATAACAAAGAAAAGCAGGGGTTTATAATACAATATTTCAAGCATAGTCTCATTAATACAAATTGAGATCAAATGTACACTGATAAATTAAAATATACGTAAATAATATATTGCAATACTATATGTTATGCTTTATGTACAACACAAATACAATAAGTACCTCAATACAAATGCTATTCATACCTTTTACAATCATTGTAATAAAAAATATGTGCGAACCACATTTAATAATTGAATAATATTTACAAGTTAGTCAACCTTGTAAAAAGTTGCAAGAATGTATGAAGTGTCTGCTCGCTGGTAAGATTTATTTCTTTGAAATGCAAACGGGTGTCTCGGTCAATCACCTTGGCAATTTGGTACAGCAATAACAGCTGTATTGTATATCTTTGTGTTCCGTTACATGCGCAATATAAGTGATCATTTATCAATAGCCTTAAAGATATTTGATATAGTTAAAGTTATTTACAAAAAACTGAACTGATTTTTTTTCGATAATATCTTCTTCAACTCAGATTCATTTTAACATTCAATATATCATTTAGATGCCAGCTATTTGCAATTGGTTATAGTTAAGTCCAAATCGATTGGCTGTTGTTTAAGTCTCATCAACTTTTTAATAAACAATCAGAGACTTTTTGCTTAGAACTAAAAAAAAATGACAAAATACGACATTTTATCATATAAAGGAATCTCCGAAAGTGTTTTTCACTGTTTTTAACACTGGCGATTTCTTCTTTATGGCTTTACTCAAGATGTGTTAATTCAATCAAAATATACTTGTTGAAAGTATTTACAATTTTGAAATAACTCGAACTAAAACGATTTAAAAGCTATTTCGGAAATCGGTAGCGTTGAATAGGGAAGTGGCTCAGTCATAGCGTGAACGGAGTTTTTTAATGAAAAAGACTCGTGTATGCGAGTGGTATTATTATGTGCAAACACGTATGAATTATACAAACTAATAATTCTACCTGTTTTACTGTAAATTTAAACATTATAGCGATGAATTTAAAATGACATACACAGTTTTGGTTGCTATCCAGGGTGCTGGGTCCTGAACGTGACATCTTTCAAACGTTTAGGAGTCCAACGCTTTTTCAAAGGTTTGCTGTGCGGGAACGTATGTAATATTGGAAAATAAAGCCGAGAAATATGTAAACAATTGAATAATAAAAAATATATCAAGCATCAGTAGAACATCAACCATTATACATTGATGAATATGTTAGCAATATTCTTAGCTTTATTGACAATTAAACAATACACACATCTATCGGTCGCTGATAAATGATCACTGAGTAAAAACACTTCCAGTTTAACTTAGCAGCACACTCCAAAATGTCAATAATTTATTAAGACAAAATACGTCAGTATTTGAGAACTCTGGTTTTAAGTACTTCGACGACTTCATGTATTTCTAAATCGGAAGGGTAAGGCGAGAAATTCAAGAAGCACTTTTCACCTTCGTAGTTAAATATTAATAATTCACAGGCTCTAAAGAACTGCACCGAGACCCCCTGATTTTTTTATATTGTTTTGAGTTTGGTATGCGTTTGAATCAGGAAAGGAATACGTTTTAATCTACTTGCTGTCGCGATTCGATACATATTATTTTGTAGTATTTGTTATACCTACTTCAGACATTTAATTGAGAATACTCCAATTAGTTATAATCGTGATCAAGACAGACCGGTGCAATGATCAAAGGGAATGAAAATGGACCCATGTCGTTAAGAACTCCTAACACAATCAATTACATCAGATGTTTTAGTTCAACAGTTGTATTTTTTCCGGATGTTTTAATTAAATTATCAGATCGCTCTGGTTTATATGTAATGAAATCAAAAGGATTGACTTTGTTATGTAACTGAACAGTAAATGTATTT